>NC_088866.1:26253261-26341280 GCF_032884065.1 Artemia franciscana
AAGAGCTCTGAGACACGATATCTTTCCAAACATCATATTTCATTAAGGTCCGATCACTCCTTCGTAAGTTAAAAATACCTAATTGTTTCTAATTTTTCAGAATTAACCCTCCCCCATAATTCCCCCAAAGAGAGCATATCTTTTCCGGTTATGTCAATAACATATCTAGGACATGTGCTTATTTTTCCCACCAATTTTCATCCCGATCGCTCCACTCTAAATGTCTTCCAAGATTTTAGGTCCCCCTTTCAATCTCTCCAATGTCACCGGATCCAGTCAGGATTTAAAATAAGAGCTCTGAGACATGACATCCTTCCAAACTTCAAATTTCATTGAGATCCGATCACTCCTTCGTATGTTAAAAATACCTCATTTTTTCTAATTTTTCAGAATTAACCCCTCCCCCAACTACCCCAAAGAGAGCGGATCCGTTCCGGTTATTTCAATCATGTATCAAGGACTTGTGCGTCTCTTCCACCAAGTTTCCTCCCGATGCCTCCACTTTAAGTGTTTTCCAAAAATTTAGGTTTTCTCCTCCCAACCCCCCCCCCCAATGTCACCAGATCCAGTTGGGATTTAAAGTAGCAGCTCTGAGACACAATATCCTTCCAAACATCAAATTTCATTAAAATCGGATCAGCCGTTTGTAAGTCAAGCTTACCAGGAAGTGCCTAAAGTAGCAAAACCGGGACCGACAGACCGACTGACAGACACACTGACAGAATTTGCGATTGCTATATGTCACTTGGTTAATACCAGGTGCCATAAAATGGGCAAGAAACAAAAGAAAATAATCTAAAACCATGTAGTATGGCACCAAACAGATTAAGCAAAATATACAGTAGTTTACCTTTGAAGGTGTAGTTGTCTTTGGTAAATTAAAGACTGCTAACGTTTTTTTAATTTTTACCGAAGAAATAACTGTTATCGAATATATTACAACCTTTGAAACATATTTAGGCAAATACAAGATTTAAAATGGCTTAAGAGTGACACCAATACTGTCACTGAAACTTATCCTTGTTAAAAAATTGTCAAAAATTACCAAGGAAATGATTCAGGTTTTGGCTGTAGAAGGCATCAAATTAAACGAAAAATGGGCAAAATCAGCAGAAAATAATCTAAAAGCATGTTGTATGGAACCAAAAAGCTTAAGCAAAATACACAGTTGCTTACCTTTGAGGGTGTAGTTGTCTTTAGTAAGCTAGAGACTGCAAACATTTTTATTTTTACGGATGAAAAGTGATATTAGTTTTATAGCTTTTTTTCTTTTTAGTTTTTTTACCTTTTTTAATTTTTTATTTTTTTTACGTTTTTTCTTTTTTATTTTTTTTATTTTTTAGTTTTTTTAGCTTTTTTCTTTTTAGTTTTTTACTTTTTTACTTTTTTCTTTTTTCAGTTTTCCTTTTCTTCTTTATTGTTCAGCGTCACTATGAAATACATATCGCAGAACCTTTGTTTTTTTTTAAACTAAGATCTGGTAGGCATTAATGACCTTATCCAAGTCAAAATCCCAAACACAATCATCATCGCTATCATTTTCAGTCTTGATACGTTTTGACTCTCGCTATCCAGTTGGAGTTTCATCTATTGAACAAAAGGAATACAGATGCGGCAGCCACCAATATTCTAGGAATTTTGTCATTCATGTTTAAGGGCTCAAACGATCTTTATAACGTCTATTGATCCTCCTTAAGGAGGCCGTAGGTGGTCAATCATTTTGATCAAAAGCTTCCGCCAATCGATTGGCTCAAACAGGATTGCCCGTTTAGGAACCTGTTTGACGCTTGAGTCAAGCGTTAACTGTGATTGATAGAAACTTTGAATGACTCAATCATTTTGATCAAGTTTATTTAAGAGCAGCATGACGTTTATATAATGTGAAATATTTTCAGATGCATGAAGCATTAGCTATCAATAATATTTAAGTTAATAAATGTTTAAGTTAATAAGTGTTCAATTCCTGCTAGTATTTTTTTTTTTTTAGTATATTTTGTCCCTTCTTCTGACAACTTTTCAGATAATACACTATTTTTGCAGATGTGATATACTGTTTTTTTTTAAAAGCACATCCAGGGAAGGTTTATTTTAAAGCTGTTACTCATATCACAGAGCTTTTTATTAATTAAATAAAAAATTGTTCGATTCGTTAATTTACGGATAATAAAACTTTATTTAATAGTAGAGTAAGAAATAAGCTAGCCTGTTCTGTAATGTTTTAGACGGCTTTTTCCGTTTCATTGACATTTTTTTTTGTCATCTTTATATTTTTCCTCTATAGCTTACAGTTTTTTCCTGGTCAGTTGTTTATAGTAAGTGTTTTAGTTCTTATCTTTAGATCACAAAATTTAGATCACTAAGGGCTAAGTGACCTTTAGTTGCAATTTTAATGCACCTTTTCCTGTCTGTTTTGTTTTACCACGCATTTTTTTATTCTGCCTTTAGTTTTTGTTTGAATCCACCCTTTTCCTATCGGATGTTAGTTTTGCCAAGCATTTTATTTCTTTGTGCCAGATATGTCAACTGCAATACTATCCTTTACACATATAAAAATATCAACTGTGTCTGGGGGCTAAAAGGCAGTCTGACTTAACAAAGCATATCAGAACAATAGGATTTCTTGTGGCGGTTAAAATTTCCACGTGGATATCACCTTTGCCAAAGTAAAGAACAAAAATTTTAGGTCGAAATCGCAATACTTAAGCTGTATTTGAATTTGATAAAAATAATTATGGTTCCTCTTTAAATAGACGCTGTTTGAAATGTAAGCCATTATTGTTATTTTTCTTTGAGATCGACCAGAGTACTCCTTCTAAAATTTTGAATATTCTTGGAAAATATGTGGGAGGGGGGGGGGGTGGATGCTATGGATATATAAACAGCTAAATTAAAAAGAAATTTGTCGGTAATTTTGAAGTAAACCTTGCCAAGGTCTTATACGTTGCCAAGAAAATTTATCGCTGGCAATTAAATTTGAAAGTATGTTTTTTCTGGGTTTGCCTTGGATATTCGTTATAAGAAACTGAATTAAATTTTTTTTTTTACTGAAAGTAAGGAACAACATTCAACCTCGAAACGAGCAGAAATTATTCTGAATTATAAGAGGTTGCCCCCTTCTTCTTTACGTAATTCTTCTCGACGATTTATTTTACCAAAACGATCTTCTACAGCAGCCCAGAGGTCTCCAGTATATCTATCAATTCAATTATGGAACTCCATCCCTTCAGATGTCCCTCTTTTTCTTTCTGCAAAGGCATTATTTCGTCGGGTCTTTCCAATTCAATAATTTTTCTCTCTCTTTATTAATCCTTTCTTAATTTGTATGTCTCTTCTCTTCTTTTAAAATCATTATCAGCTATATTTTAAATCTCCTTCTAAATCTTCTATCTGTTAAATATCCTATCTATTCATTGTCCTTGTTTTGTTCCAGTGTTTTTGTTTTGTTTTTGTATATATTTTATAACAGTTTTTTATTCTTGTTCTTTGTAGTCCATTACAAGCAAAGCTTCTTGGGCCTAGTAACCACTTTTCTTTTGTAATAGTTTTTTCTTTTAGTATCAATAAATTGATTGATTGAATGATCTCTACATGAAAAATTCAGTTTGTAAAAAGAAAGTAAGACAATTAAAAAGAATTTCGCGCAAGAACTCTGTCAAATCCCCCCAATGTAAATTTTTCCCTAAAAAGTTAGTCCTCTGTCAATTTCTCTCTCCACAGAAAATTCTCGATATGAAAACCAACTACAATCACCCCACCACCACCCAAAAAATGTATTAACTTCTAAATAATAAATACGATACGTGAACAATGGGCAAATTTCTGAACTTACAGCCCTCTCCCCAACGACATCGGGGGTTATTTTTTCCCTAAGTATATAGGTACTGCTGTATTATAGCGACCCCATTCAAGAAGTGAAGTTAGGTGAAATATACCAAAACAGGATGAAAACATAAAACTTTATTAACACAATTATAGAAACTACATAAAAAAAATTCTTCTGTAATTTGTAAAAAAATGTCTGTGATTCTTTGGTTGTTTGTTTCTTGACTCAGGAAGCGGCTCCTTGGCTGAGGCGGAGAAGCCACGTAAAGAGTAGAAGAGCTTAGATGAGCAGTAAATCCGTTTAGCAAGGGATGAGCAAAATAATAACAGATTTAAAAATGTTAAGGGTTCCATTTCTTTTAAAATAAAACAAAAGAGGATAAAAAGAAATAGTTTTACTGAAAATTAACTTTACTTAAGGTTGAGAACCCTTGGTTTTTATTTAAACTTTATAATTATAAGGGGTCACGCCTGTTGCAACGTCTTTGTATGTGAAAATAAATGCTACACACAAAAAGACGGCAACAGTTATACAAACCTTACAGATTTAGTTTCGAAATTTACTGCTCAGCTCTCTGAATTTTCAACCTAGAAAAGAAAAAGGACGTTAATCGATTGGAGATAAAAGATAGTCTTACATTCAAAAGGTTTTTGGACAAATTTTGACGTAACACCTTAAATTAGGTATTTTCTTCTTGCACCACAATTTTTGACGTAACACCTTAAATTAGGTAGTTTCTTCTTGCACCACAATGGCTATCTATGACAAACAAATAAATTTTCAAGTGGGGATAAATTCATTTATTTAGACAGAGAAAAAAAAAGGTTCAAAATTCCATATATTTCTATCACATATATACAGCGATCGTCATCAAAAAAATTACTATTGATTAGTCAGTAATCGATAATCAGTAGAATGAATCTACAAATGATGATTGCTGTATATGTTAATATGTAGCTTAAATCATTCTGTTTTGTCCTAATTAGACGCTAATTCTAGTTTTCTTAATTAGATGCTATTAATCTAGTCATGATTTACTAGGTTACTGATACCAACCAATACAACAACAATTCATCTGAATAAAATGACTTCTGAAACAGTATGTTCGTTTAATTGGACCAAAAAGAAGGTTTTTTTCAAAAGTACCAAACAGGATTCACTAAAAATATTTTTACTCTTATATTTTTTCTACGACCTCTTTCCATTAGCGAGACCCTCCTTTCTAGGCTCCAAATATAAGACCGATAAGCAAGATTTTGACAGCCTATCTTTTTCCACCGGTAATAGGTATCCCATCTAATTTCACCTTTCATTCTTTAAAAAGTCCTGAAAATTGGGATTGAATCATTTTCATTGGTCATCTTAGGGATTGATATCCTGGCACAAAAAGGAGTGCATGAATTTGTTTTTGGGACTTGCCCACTGTTATTACCGCAGTTTTTGTGTCATACTCTTGGTGTTAAGATTAATATTTCTCTTCACCTCAAAACCTTATGAACGTCAAATGAACTGGGGTAGTAGTGTGTATCTTTCATTTTCCTCTGGCTATTCCCATAAAAATAAACCCTGGCCTTTTTCTCAGGCCTTATATTGCCTGATTAGATTTTTTAGACTGCATAAGGTTAAGAGCCTCATTTTGGACAAATATCATACATTTCTGAATATTTAATCATACCTCATATTCACATTAGTTGGACCAGTTTAGAAAAATGTAGGGGGAGAGCTAGGAGTTTTTGATTGTTTTTGAATGAAGATAAAAAAACAGAAACAGAAAAATAATGAGCAAATAAACCTATAATATAAATCATAATTTTCTTAATTAGACGCTAATAATCTAGTCATGATTTACTAGGTTACTGATACCAACCAATACAACAATAATTCATCTGAATAAAACGACTTCTGAAACGGTATGTTCGTTTAATTGGACCAACAAGAAGGTTTTTTTCAAAAGTACCAAACAGAATTCACTAAAAACATTTTTTCAGCCAAGAATTTCTTGGTGACCAACTGTGTGTAAGGAGTGAGGTGGCTCAATAGTAACCGAAACCCTACAAAACTTAATTCTTCTGATTAAGACATTGTATTCAAAAGCTGCTTTTTCTTTGGAGTTTTTTACTATTAGCACAAATCAATCTTAATTTACATTTCCCTGTCAAAAACTGTTTTAAAATCTGATATTCAATTATTTAGGTAGGTAACTTTATTCAAAAAAAAGAAGGCCTATAAGCAGAGCTGACATCTAAAACGATCCATTTCTTTAAAATATTTCACATATCATTAAAAAATAAATAAATAAATAAGATATATATTTTTTCCATCTTTATAACCCATCAATATAAGATAATTATTTTTTAACCCATCTTTTACAAAAAGAGGGCGAAAAAACCTTAAGATGGAGTAATAAGAGAAAAAAGCTATAAATAAATACAATTCAACACCAACAGACAATCAATTAAACAATGCTGACCAAGAATGAGATACTATTGACATAGAAGAATGAAAATCAAGCACCCTTTAATCAATAACACATATAGGCAAAACTAGGTGGAATTTATTCATTAAGTAACTAATTCTAATCCAAGGAGGGTAACTGAGATGGAATTTAGCATAACAAAAATATAGTCTACGAACAGCTAGTTTCTGGGGTTCACTAAAAAACTGCCAAACTGGACAAAGAGAAAGGAGATGCCCATTCTTGTAATGAATTCTACAGAAAATATGGAATTGGGTCATTCCAGTGTTTTAAGTGCAATGCTTGGTTGCACCCAGCTTGTGCGGGCATCACATAAAGTAATCGCTTTAAAAACCGTAATTTGTTATGCGTAAAATGCCGATCGTCATTCGTTGAAAATAATGAGGTTATTAAAATCGATTAATATAATCAATTAATGAATCAGCCAGATGTGGTTCGACCAAACCAGGCTGTTAAATCCAAGGGTGCTGGTGGAATATTTTCCAGGGGGGGGGAGACACAAAAAAAGCAGTGACGGTTGGGTGACAGGGAATACATTTCAGGATATTTTTCGTAGAAATAAGTTTAAGTTTATTTTTTAATACTTTTAGGAAAAACTTAAGTTAAACTTAAGAAAAACCTAGTTAAACTGCTTGGAAAATAAAAGAAAATACAGTAAATTTTAAATGACAAAGATTCCTGGCAAATGGATCAATTTATTTAATCAATAATATATTTAATTATAATGCATTAAATAGTAAAAGAAGATAAAACTGAAACCAAAATTACAGAAAGATTTATTGCTTCCGTAGATTATAAAAGATGTAGTTTTGTCATTATGCATTTTCCTGCGCCTTAGAATAGTTTACAAAAGGAGTAGAAATGCTTAAAAATCATCCTGCCTGCATAGATACCACCTTTTGATTTTACAACAGCCATACAAAATGTACTTCTTTCGCAAAAAAAAAAATTGACTAGAGAAAGAAAAACATAATTTAAACTTATTATCCAGCTGTCAAATCGACCCTCTTTTTTTTTATTATCGTATTGTCACAGGAGAACCTTATGAAATAGTTTGTGATAAAAACTGGAAGTAAAAAGTAGCTTGGGCCAATATTCACCGAAAATAGAATTGGAATTCTCATGACAATTGCTAAACTGAGAGTATTAGCTTTTTATGCTGATTCTAAATATATAAAATACTTGCTGTTTATTGATAACCACCCAATGCCTGATTTTTGAAAAAAAGAAGAAACATCCCCCCCAAAGCAAGCTATCTTATTGAAAATAACTTTGTTAGATAAATCGTATCAGAAAAACCTATGAGGTTTCAAGATCCAATTTTCAAAATGTGAATTTTTGCATTGCTTTTCAGAAAAAGAAACATGGTCGATACATGTTTATTTGTTTTGCTTTTTACCAGGGGTGATCAAATCAAAAGTCTAAGATAATTGATAGAGAGCCCATTCAAAAGTAAATTTAAAGTTATTTTTAAGTGACCATACAGGTTGGGCTAGGGGAAGGTTTTGTTTCCTGCCATTTTAGGGCACTAAACAAAAAATTTATCCCAAAGGGAACGAATTTAAAATCAATTTAAAATTACGAGAAGCTAGTTGATTTAAAAATATTAATTACTGTATTTTAGACTTGCCAGTTGCAAAAGAAGTAATGCCACATGGTGGCAGTACCGGGTTCAACCAATTTGATTCGCTTTGGTGGCAGTACCGGGTTCAACCAATTTGATTCGCTTTACTTGTAATAAATTTATCCTACGTTTGGTCATCTGTAATTGTTGATAAGCTGTAATGGGGGGGGGGTTATTGTTTAGGTGGGTTAGGGTGGATTGAAAAAAAGAACATTTTAACGGAATAAATTTTTTGGGGTGGCAAATACTGCTTTGAGCTTAGTTTTCAGGAGTTTAAATGGTAATATTTTTCTATTTCTATTTATATGAAGAACTTCAATGTATTTACGCAAATGCATTTAATGTATTTATCGATTAGAAAATCCTATTTCAGAGGTTGTGATGGCTTCAATTATGTAGAAATTCAAAAGTTTCACAGAATTTCTATCCATACTAATAATAATACTCCTTTTCATCCAACCAAAATTCTTTAGTAGTATTAATAACAAGGCCTTTGTACCGAAATTAGTATTCATCCCCAATATTTTAAGTTCATTCAAATTTATCCAGAATTGAAATAACAAATTTAAACATAGGGCAGTACTAGTCAACGAACAATTACTGATTTTTTTTTCAAAGTTTGATTCCTTATATGAGTCAGTGAAAGAGTCTGCTTTTGACGTATGCGCTCTGTCCCCCTCTACTTCAAGATGAAAAAGATCAAGATGAAGAGCTGGAAGAGAGCCTTATAGGACAGAAATGATCTCTTGCCAAGTTTTTTGAACTTCCTTCCCACAATCCAAGAACTGTTTGGAATAACACAGGAATTTGGCCTACCGGCACAAGGAGTTGAAAAGATTCTTGTAGAGTTTGAATTGCTGAAGACGAGCAGAATCAAAGATGGCTTTGCTGACTTAAAAGCTTTCCAAAGAGAATTTGTTCTTTTCCACTCTTTAGAAGGCCAAGGGTCATCCATGGGCTAAGAAGAATAGATCTTTTTCATTTTGAAGTAGAGGGGGACAGAGCGAATACGTCAAAAGCAGACTCTTTCACTGACTCATATAAGGAATCAAACTTTGAACCAAAATCATTATTCTAACCAAATTTTCCACGTCTTCTCAGCTAAACGGGGTGTGAGGCGGATCAGTTTAATCAGACTTTCACTGACTCATATAAGGAATCAAACTTTGAACAAAAATTATTATTCTAACCAAATTTTCCATGTCTTCTCAGCTAAATAGGATCTGAGGCGGATCAGTTTAATCAGACTAAACCTAAAAGAAGCTGAAGCAGATGCTGGAGTATTCCTACACAACTTTTTTTCAAGGCTAAAGCTGGAAAGCACAGGAAAATAGTATGAAATATGACTCACTACAACACGGTTGCAAACCAAATTAAGAGACGAAAAAATATTAAAAATTAATTTTAAAATAATAAAATTGATAAAAATTAATATTAAAATATTAAAAATATTAAAGACGCTGACGTATCAGTTAAACGTGTCGGAATTTCTCAAGGAACCTTTTTGGGACCACTCTTTTTTCTAGTTATGATTACCAATATTGATCAGGAACTCCTCCAAAGGTGAAAGTATAAGGATAAGCTGTCAATTAAGATCAATTACTGCTCTCTAGCAGTATTTTGGCATAGTCCCGGCTCGGTGTCAGTTTAGCATATCAATTCTTTAAAGTAAAGTTATACTTTCACGAAAAAGAGTAAGAGGAGAATTTTGAATATGGATAAACAAATAGCCAAAAATACTTACTTCTTCAACCGTGAATAAGCACCTTCTATCATCACCTGTGTGGAATATGCAATTTTCCACACACCATGAAAAATCTAGAAGAATCTAAATATTAGATTACTTTCGTAACTGTTTTTTGTAATAAAAGAACAAACAATACGATTTAGGAAAAACATGTCTCTAATTTAAATATCTTAGGCATTCGTCATCTAGTTTCGGTTTCAAACCTTTGAGGTCCAAAATGTTTTCATATAAATTTCTTTCTTTACAAGTACCATATTTCATAAGCATTCTGAAATGATAAACGGAAACAAGAGTAATAGCACATTTAGTCACTGTTACTCACCGGAAAATCTTTGCAACGGAATTAAAATGAACAATTTTTTCCAAATAGAAATTTGGGTAATATCTGAGCAAGCGTATTCTATAAATTTGAGAAAAAAAAATCTTGTTTCGTTTTTACTCTATGACTGAGGAAGGAGTATGTCGGTATGTTGGCGATAGAAATGATCCTAGGAGTTACCCCCTCCCCAGAAAACAGGCCCCGCCGAAGTTACCCCCCCCCTCTACAAGAAAACAAACAAAAAACTGTAAAAGAAATTTAAAACGTTTCAAAACTGTCCAATTATTTTCTACTTGCTAATGCTTTCCGGGAAAATTTTTGGTCTAAGCAGTTATTACGACAGTAAAGAGTAACAATAAACCCCAAATTGAGCAGAATTTATTCCATAGAAGAGGGGAGCTGCCCTTTCTTCATCCATCCCATCCCCTCATGGTTGCAGAAACTTTGGAGGGTGCTCATTACATTAAAAACTAAGAATCCTAGCCCTTTTTTATAAGTTGAAAGGGATTTTAGACTAACCAATCTTTTCATGAAACAGGTGATATGAGTGAGCGTGGTAATTACAGAGGCATTAGCATGGTTTCTGTAGGAAGCAAACTATTAAGTATGATGATACTTAATGCTTGAGGAACAATTGAAGGTACTAAGTTGAAACTTTCATCGTGCATTATGGGGACGTTGAAAAAAACAAAAACAAAGATGCTATTTGCCTACTGCTACTAATGCTACTACTGCTAATACAACTATTGTTACTATACAAATTACTCAAGGATGACTATGTTCATTAATTTTAACTTTCGGGAAAGGATAAGGGAAATGATCAATTGACCAAAAAGGAAACAAAAAGAGGCTAATGCTACTACTAGAACAGCTACTACGGCTGCTACCACTGCTACCTTTATAATAATTGTTACTATACAAGCTAAGGGCATTAAGGTGTAGCTTTAGAGGGTTATTTATTCTGATGTTGAACTTGTTGAAAAAAATAAAAGCAAACTATATCATGTAGATTGTCAAAAGGGTGGCAAAGCAATATCTCAATAACAGCTTACATTATAAAGTTAGACCTTTTGGGGCAAGTTGTGGTGAAATTTTGAAATAGTCAGAAGACAGTATTTGTATACTTTTAATAATGCATCTACGTTTTCTGTAACTAATGCAATTAAGAGCATTAAGATGAAACTTTTAGGGAACGTTTAGGGGAAGTTTAAGTTAAACAAAAAACATTATATGCATGCAGGTATTAAAAGGGCATATAAGCAACATCATAGGCAGTACTGCCCAATCAACGCTAGTAATATCATTGATATTTTATAGGAGCTAATTGGATCAGAAATTAACAGTTCTAGTGCACATTTTAAGAGTCAAAATTTATTGGAGGACAATCAGCTCTCCTATTCAGCCCGTAATTTTCCAAACACTTTCAATCAAAATTTTAAGACAGGCATTTTGTTCAGCTTAGCTGAACAGTCTATTATACATATATCTCTAGGGTTATTGGGTAGGTCAACCCCATAAAGTTATGCAATTTACCCATTATTCTTAAAAACTGAATATTATTTTTAAATCAAATCAAAACGCACTGTTTTTATGCTAGTTACCAATAAGACATGTCAGCAATATCTCAACAACGACCGAGGGCATCAAGTTCAATTTTTTGGGGCTACTTCTATTGCTACTTTTGCTCATTAAATTTGATTAAATCAAAAGAGTGTATGTGTATCCAGGTTTTCAAAAAGCAAAGATTGAATTTTTCGAGAATGTTACTAAGTTTTATTTTCAGATCAACTAGAGGAGTTATAAAACTGACTTAAGGGTGAATGCTGTTAAAATTTTTTGAAAAAGTTTTGTGGTAGATAAAAGCTAAAAATGCGACAAGTTTTTTTTTGTGTAATGCTTTGTTCTTAGAATTTGGTGATTCAAACAGTTCGTGGTAATAAACTTTAAGTTAGCAGTGGCGTGGGCTAGCAGTAACCGAAACTCTAAAGAAAAAAGATCAAATGATAAACTTCAATCAAGTTTAGTGTTAACGAACAAAAGCTCCAAGCCTGAGAAAAGTTGTCGGTTATTTAAAAAAAAAGAATATCCCTCAAGAGAGTAGTGGCATGAAAATTACATCGTCAAATTTGGCATATCAGAGAGCAGTATTGTAGAGGTTTTAGTCTCACATCTACAAAATGTGGAATTTTGAAAATGTGGAACTTTGAGGAAAGTCAAGGATACGCGTTTTTTTTTTAGGGTTTATAGTATCAACTGTAACCCCCTCTTCCTCCCCCATCTCAACGTGAAAAGTCCCCTGAAAACGTCTGTACAATTCTCAATAACCATTACTATATGTAAACAATGGTCAAAGTTCGTAACTTGCAGCCCCTCCTCCAGGGACTCTAGGGGATTAAGTTGTCATAAAAGACATAATAATTATGTTTTACGACTATGCTGAAAAAAATGACGATTCCAAATTTTTATCCGGTGGCATTGGGTTGAAAATGAGCGTGGGACGGGGTCTAGGTACCCTCCAATTTTTTTTGTCAATTAAAAAGGGAACTGGAACTTGCAATTTACGTTAGAATGAGCCCTCTCACGACATTCTAGGACCACTGGGTCGATACTATCATCTCTGGAAAAAATAAAAAATGAATAAACACCCATCCGTGATCTGTCTTCAGGCAAACAAAATAATAAATTCCACGTTTTTGTAACTAGGAGCTTAAAACTCCTACAGTAGGGTTCTTTGATATGGTGAATCTGATGGTGTGATTTTCGTTAAGATTTTATGACTTTTAGGGGTTGTTTTTCCCTATTTTCTAAATTACGATGAAGGGGGAGTGAGTTGGTTGCCTTCCGATCATTTTTTACCCTTAAAGCTTAAGTTAAAAGGTACTAGAAGTTTGGATTTAAAATTAAATGACCCCTTCCGAAGTTCATATAATGACCCCTTTGATACGAAGTCAATCTGGGAAAAAAACATAATACATTTAAAACTATGGCCCTCTACTATAGGCATCACTATAGCATTGCCGCTTTATAATATCCCCCATATCAGGAAACTACGCATTGTTTTGTCCTAATACATTTTGATGGTGAAACTGCAAAGTTAAAATAATTTTCAGAAAAAAAAATAACATGAGTAAATTAAAGCGATACAAAAGAAAAAGTACCGGCTACACATGGTATGTCCATCTGTGTCCTTATAATTTTTTTTATTTTTCTTTGAAACATTTAGAGCAATGCAAAAAAAAATATAAAGAAACACTTACCCACTAGGCTGCTAAATAGTAGCCTATAGCGAACAGAATTATCCTCATTTTGTGCTCGCTTATAGAAATCTGACAAAGAAATGATTTAGAATAACAATCGTTCTTATATTTTTCTCCGAAACACAATTCAGCAAAATTATGTAACTTGTCAAGTAGCTTGCCAAATTTCTACGCACGCAAACATTAACTTCGAATTTATTCTCTTACAAATTCTTATTTTTATTTTCTCGACCAAATTAATTAGAAAAACAGTATCATATTGCAAAATTACCACAACTCAAATTGTCAAGAGCAGATTATAAAATAGCCATGAAGCTTACACGGAAATTGATCTGGATTTTTTTTTTATTTAATGATCTCTTTGGGTTTTTTTTTTACGCTAAAGTTTTTTACTGTTTTAAAAAGTAGAGTTAAGAGAAAGAGTCAAACTTTAGCGTAAAGAGCGGGGCGTTAAGGAGAAAAAGCCCATTTCATATACGGAGTTTTTACTGTTTTAAAAAGTAGAGTTAAGAGAAAGAGTCACACTTTAGCGTAAAGAGTGGGGCATTGAGGAGGAAAGGCCCATTTCATATACGGAGTAATTTCTGTTTGTTTTAAGTTTTAATGTCGCTCCTTATTTTCAGTTAAAATAACTAGTTTTTTTATATTAAATTTTACTAAAAGGCAAAATGTGCACACTGGTGCTATTACTACTATTGCTGCTTCATTTACTACTAGTACTACTGCTGCAACTACTTTTGTTGCAACTTCTTGGAAGGCTAAGAGTATTGACAAGACAATTTCAAGAAGTATACCAAAATACAGGCTATGAAAAGGACATATCACCAATTTGGAACCTTCCACATTGTGGAACAAATCATCCTAGGTGAAAACATCCAGGAATAGATTGGAGGGATTTTCTACTGACCAAAGGACAATATTTTAATACTACTACTATTCAATACTGTTGCTAGTAATATCAATATTACTACTTCGACTACTATTAAAGCTGTGCCTAAGGGTCTGAAGGTGAAACTTTCAAAACATTTTAAGTGGGGGAGATGAAGGGAATCACAACATACCGTCTGTATGCAGGTAGTCAAAAGAGTGTAACAGCAATATCTAAGAAACAGTTTGGTGTGTGAAGTTGAATTAACAGGGCTTGTTTTGAGGGATGTTAAACGAACCAAGAAAGTATTTGCATCTTAATGCTACTACTTCTGCTCATACAACTACTGTTATTACTATTAATACTGCTTCTGTTGCTATTACTACCCATAAAGCTTTGAATTTTACTGCTGCTGCTATTACTACTGCTATTAAAAACTAAAGGGATTAAGGCGAAGAATTTGGGATGCAGAGAAACTGTATGGAAAAATTTCAAAACCCACTGTGCCCACACACGTAGCCAAGCGGACGCATCAGAAATGCTTCAGGAACGTTTGATGGTATTAAGCTGAAACTTTCATCGTGTTTTGAAGAGGATGTTGAAGAAACCGAAGGTGCTATACTGCTGCTAATGCTGCTACAGCTATTACTACTAGACAAGCTGAGGGTATTAGCGTGAAATTTTTTTTTAGAAATATTTAGGTGGATGTTTGAACTAACTAAAAACAAAATATGAGTATATGAACTTTAAAAAAGGTGACAAACCAATATCTGAAGAACAACTTATTTTATTAAGTTAGAGCCTTGTGGTAAGTTGTGGGGTATTTTGAACTAGCCAGGAGGCACTTTGTTTGTACTTTTAATGCTACCACTAAAAATACTGTAACTAATGATGTTATGTGTATTAAGGTGAAACCTTTAGGAAACGTTTGGGAGGAGTCTCAATTAAATGAAAAAACTTTATGCATGCAGGTTTTCAAAAGAGCATATTAGCCTTGTCATGGGCAGCACCACTCTATAATAGCTGGATATATCATTGTAATTTATAAAGGAGCTAATTCGATTCAAAATTAAAAGTACTAGTGCCCTTTATAAGAATAAAAAGTTATTAGGCCACGCAGGCCTTCTCTCAAGCCCATTCACTTTCAAAACGCACCCAGTCATATTTTTGAGACGACCATTTTATTCAGCATGGTAGAAAGATCCCGCAACTATGTCCTTAGGGATATTAGGTATGTCAGCCCCCACAATTATGCAGTTGGCCTATTTTACTTAAAAACTAAATGTTGCTTCAAGCTAAATCAAAAGGCATTTGTTTATGGTTGCCAATAAGCACCTCATTAATGTATCGAGAACGACTGGGGATAATAAGTTGAAACTTTTAAGGCTACTACTAAAGGTCTTTTTGGAATGATATAATTAATAAATGCTGTTAGCGAAAGCATAAAAAATTGTTGAAAAGTTTCTCCAACATACAAATAGCAACCCCCAATATTGATTCTTATGGAAAAAACTCAAAACATATAAGAAAAAATTCCATGATAAAAAACTATCAAATAATTCGTGGTAACGAACTGTAGTAAGGAGCGACCCGGCTCAATAGTAACCGAAACTCTTAAACAAGAAATTTTATAAGAATAGTTACATCAAAAGAATCGCATTTTAAAGCTGATTAAAAATATATTAATTTCATTAAGTTTTGACTTACCTATCAAAAGTTACGAGCCTGAGAAAATTTGCCTTATTTCAGAAAACAGGGAGAAACATCCCTTAAAACTCATAGATTCTTAACAAAATTCACACCATCAGATTTAACGTATCAGAGAACCCTACAGTAAAATTTTCAATCTCCTATCTACAAAAATATGAATTTTTTTTTTTTTGCCACAAGAAAGATCACGGATGCGTGTTTATTTGTTTGTTTTTCCCAGGGGTGATCATATCGACCCAGTCGTCCTAGTATGTCGCGAGGGGGCTCATTCTAACGTAAATTAAAAGTTCTAGTGCTCTTTTTAAGTGACCTAAAAAATTGGAGGGCACCTAAGCCCCCTCCCAGGCTCATGTTTTCCCCAAAGTCACTGGATCAAAATTCTGAGATAGCCATTTTATTCAGCATAGTCGAAAAGTCTAATAACTATGTCTTTTGGGATGACTTACTTCCCCAAAATCCCCGTTGGAGGGGCTGCAATTTACAAACTTTGACCAGTGTTTACATATTGTAATGGTTATTGGGAAGTGTACAGACGCTTTCAGGGTGTCTTTTTTTGGTTGGGAGGGGGAGGTTGAGGCAAGGAGGTTAATGTGGAAGAAACATTCCATGGAGGAATTTGTCATGGTGGAATAAAATTTCCATGAAGGGGGCGCAGGATTGTTTAGCATTTAAAAAATAAACAGTCAAAAAATTAATTTAAAAAAGTTTTTTCTACTGAAAGGAAGGAGCAGCATTAAAACTTAAAATGAACAGAAATTATTACATATGAGGGGTTCACCTCCTCCTAATACCTTGCTCTTTACGCTAAAGTAATTTTATTAATTTTAACTATTTATTCTACGGCTTTTGTGATTCAGGGGTGATTCTTAAGGAATTGGGACTAATTTTAGGCTTTAGTGTAAAGAGCGAGGTATCAACGAGAGGATGAAACCCCTCATATACGTAATAAGAACTTACGAATATAGAAGTTCGTTACGTAAGTTAATTCGTAAGTTACGTATGTTTTTACCAATACAAACGTTCCTAAAAATTAAAAGTTCTAGTTACCTTTTTAAATAACCAAAAAATTAGAGGGTAACTAGACCTACTCCCCAGCTCCTGTTTTTCTCAAAATAGTCCGATCAAAACTATGAGAAAACCATTTAGCCAAAAAAAAAAAAAATACAAATTTCGTTTTTATTATTCATGTGCAGAGAGCCAAAACCTGCATTAATTCAAAAACGTTCAGAAATTAAATAAGAAAACAAGTTTTTTTTAACTGAAACTAAGGAGCGACATTAAAACTTAAGACGAACAGAAATTACTCCGTATATGAAAGGGGCTGTTCTCTCCACAACGCCCCCGCTCTGTATGCCCCAATTCCTACTATTTCAAGCGAGGAATAATTGCAGGGACCCACAAACCAAATGAGAAACTGCATTGCCACTTAATTTAAAACCAAAAGCTCAAGCTATCGACCTTAAAAGCCTGGGAATAAGACTTTTTGCTACCCAAGAGGTCCTTGATCTGGTCGTTATAATTTTCGCCATTGTTTCTTATAATTATTCAATAATTTAAAGCTGCTCTTTACGTTAAGGTTTATTAATCCTTAACTTAGAGTCTTTTGTAGTATCAAAAAAAAAAAAAAAAAAAATACCCGGATGGTTATTGCGAAGCGTTTCCATTGCTTGAAAAATTCTACTGTTTAAGCTCTATCTTTCTTCTAAAACATAGAATTTTTTATCAATCCTGCAGCTGCAACTTGCATCAAAGGGACAAAAACTTGCATTCTTGGATTTACTACTCTAAAAATCCATCCATTCATCCTATCAGAATTATGATAGCAATTACAAATTTTGTTAATTTTTTCCAAAAGGTTTTCAGTTAGTTCTAAAGTCTAAAGGATTAAAATAATGCCATCTAGCAGCTTTCTCATTTGGCCAAAAAAGTAAAATCCGAGTGGATTTTTTTTTTTTTTTATATATATAGCTACATAGCTACACCGCAGCACAGAACGAACCATAGCCTATAGGAACCATAGTTTGAAGAATGTTTTAGCAAAAAAGTCTAGGGAATTGGGACTGGTGTTTTTTCTCCTTGAAAATCCCCCCTCACCCAAATGAAATCTGTCCCTCGCCAAAAACCCCCGTGAAAATTCCCCATACAAAGGGTAATGTACCACAGAGAAAGCATAAAGCATGTAGCTCAAAATGTTGATTAGATGTCGTAAGATTTATCTGATATCCCTATACCCCGTCACTTTTTGGTTAAATCTTAAAAATCGTCAATATATTTTTCTGTCGTTCAATATATTGTCGCAAAGCACATTAAAAACTCCTAATCATAACTTTAAACTCCTAAAAATACATTTTTTCTTTTTTAACCACCCCCCCTCCCCATAAATCCAATTATTCTAACGAATTTGTAAAATCACTCTCTAGTCTTCTGAGTTAGGGGGGCTGAGTCCCCCTCCTCTCACCCCTATAGGTAAATATAACCAAAAAGCTGACACAACTTTTTGATGATGTATTGGCCCCTGTTTACCTTGAACTTTCGATTAGAATTTTTCTTGCAACTTTGTTTTCTTTTCTTATCATCTCTTTTTATTAATTTAATTTTCCGTTTTGCTTTTTTTTTTCTTTTTTTTTCATTTTCGTGTATCTATTTTTTCAGAGAGCCAGCATTTTTGGAGGTTTAAAGAAATTTCTAGTCCTTTCTTAAAAGTCGAAATTTATTGGAAACCAACCAGTATTTTCCACAAGGGGTAGTATTTTCCATGGGGTTGTTTTTGGGAGGGGTATTTTTCTGGCGTAAAAACAATTATTTTATTTTCCGAAAGGTTATCAGTTAGTTCTTAGGATTATAATAATACCCTTGACCAGTTGTCTCATTTGGTCAAAAAAGAAAATTGTTTGGATCTAAAAATTTCGTCATGATCTGATTTCCTACAATACATAAGGTTTTCCACTTTTTATTGAAATCACTTTTATATATTGAATAAAAATATACATGGAGCTATATCGCATTTTTCTCACTCAAAATAAGCAAATCATAATCCAGGCAGGGAAACCAAATTCTGTCATATCCTACACAGCATAATTATTGAGTGCCGTCCCTTTAACATTCAAGTGCTAAGAAATTGAACTAAACAAAAGTGGAATACCTTTGGAACCAATGAATACTAACTGTTAAGTGTTAAGTTAACTAACTGTTAAGTTATCAAAAAAGATCTAGTCATAAATGGTACCCCTCCCTCATTAACAAGAAAATTTGCTAAATAGATCAGGTACATACGCGATGAGGGGGAATTTCTACCGAAAATATGAAGATTCTTGTGATTTTATAAATAATCCCCAATGATTTTCAGGTAATCACCAATCTTGTATAGCTCCATGAGATCTTCGAAACTTGCACTGCCCAGTTTTACGCCAGACACCAGGAGACATGCTCGATTCGGTTTAAAACTATGAAACCACCAGAAAGTCCTCATCACATTTTCATATTTTTTTAAAGAAACCGATAATTTGATGGTCACACTAACGCGTTTGGTCTACGATTTCCAACCCAAATAAAATTCAGGCACAGCAAGGATACAATTCAACTTTGATAATAGGTGGATTCGGAACTAACAATTAGCAAACTCTTACAGATGACTAGTAGTCATTAAGGATTTGTGGTTTGATTAGTATGAATGGAATAACAATTGCATGAACTTTTCAAATGAATGTATTAGATCAAATTTTTCTATGCAAATACCCAGTAACTTGACACAGAAAAATAAATGAATGAGTCAAAGGTGATTTTAAATAAACTGGTAGTTTTACATAACTAGGTAATTTTGATCAAGGAAAATTTTATGCAGAGGGAGTATTTTTCTGCGAAGGAACCTTCAGAGTATTCATCCGAGGGGGAGACTCAAAAGATACTCAAGCAGCTAAAAGAAACTTTCCTTAAAAACCTAATTCGAAACTTGATTTTTCATAGGGTTTCCCCTAATCTTTGAAAAATGAATTATGATTGAAAATGGACGGAAAAGGGGTGGCGGGAGGGAAAATACCAGCCCCAATGTTCTCCTTAGACTATTTAAAAAAAGAAGAAAAACCTTAAAACTTTGGTTCCTATAGGCTATAGTTCGCTCTGAACTGCGGTCTAGCTATCGTTGCAGCCATGATCAATACAAAATACCAAAATACTATGGAAAAATTCTATGGAAACAATGGCTACTACATAGTTTGGCTGGCTACTGCCAGGGAGTGAAAATGTTTTTATTTTGACGCTCTTGGTACTTTCAGTTTAGTGTAAGAAAGTGTACATTAATTGTACATTAATTCGGCCTAGGGGGGCAAAAACAGTTTCTATTTTGATATTCTAGGTATTTAACTATTAGTGTCGAAATTATTATTAGCCTACTATTAGTGTCGAAAATGTATACAAACGGAATCCCTGTAAATTATTTGGCCCAAAGGCCAATCAAAGTTTTTGATTTGATATTCTTGGCAGTGTTGCCACTTATGCCGCATTTCGCGGCATTACGCCGCGATTCTGAGAGAAATGCCGCATACAATTTTGATCATGCTGCATGCCGCGATTATGCCGCGAAATGGCTTTTTATACCGCATTTGTTCCCGTATGTAAAATTTGTCCAACTTTAAGTTTCTTATCTTTCGCAAATGTCTTTGTTGCATAAAATGGGGATTTCAAAGTTTCGCGGAAGTCAACTAAGGACCTTAATTAGTGACTGGTCGGTCGGCAGCTTGTCCCCTGGGAGGCCAGTGTGTTCGAATAGGGTTGAGTTATTTTTGCGGGTTTGACGAAACTTTGACGTTTGAGTTTCTCAGTTCATCTCATGACTTCATGACCTCTGTTAGCTCAGCCCAAGTGTTTTCAGAAGTGTTTAACACTTCTTCATTTCGATCAAACATTAGACAAAAATGGCCGTTGATGTAGATTAATTTTAGAATTATCTTTTTAAATCTTTTTTTTGTAAGTATATAATTTATATTTTAGTGTTACGAAGGAGTCAAAATAATCAAAGGTCTCTAATAGTGGTTTTACAGAAGGAAACATGCTAGAACAAAAAGATACTTAAAAGACATAACATAGTCTAAAGATAAAAGTATAATTTGCAAACTATATATCTGCTGCAGCATGTCTCCCTGTGGTTATAAACTGTGCTATTCCAGACATTTATGTGCTTTACTCGAAACACTACATGCTCTGAACAAAACACTACAAATAAATAATATAGCCTATTTGACTGTTCTTTAGCCTACTAAGATTAAAATGAGGACGATTGTACATTATAGCTTAAATTTCAGTTTTTAAATTCTTGTTCTATGCTTTTAGCTTTGATAATACAATTTCTACTATTTGAGCAAAATAGTAAAATTCTAGCTTTGCTATCTTAGAAAAGGGTTTGGTTAGGAGAATGAATAGCCAAGTGAATCCTGGGCAAAAAACTTAGACCTACTCTGGGAAGGTATTTCCAAGCTTACACGTTCACCCTCCTCTGATTTCTAAGTCTTCAAAATTTCCCTACTTGACAAGTCTATATCCATTGAAACTTTGAAAAAATAATTGTTGTTAAACAGAAGGAAACATGGTTGAACAAAATTTCTTTAAAAGACTGCTTTGAATGGGGAGGGGCTTCAGAAATTGCTATGATCCAAAATAATTATAAGTAGACTAGCTGTTGGGGTGACGCTTCGTACCACCCCAACACCTAGTTGGTGGGGGCACTTCGCGCCCCCCCCCCTCTAGCCCCCACGCGCGTAAGTCGTTACGCGCCATATTAGTTACACGCCTGTGTCCCTGTGTCCCACCTGTGAATATAGATAAAAGAGAAAATATTTCTCTTTTCGTTATAGATATATATGTTTTTAAATACGTAAAACTTGCGAATAAACACCATTCTTCGATGTCCCATTGTCTGTGCAGATAAATAGATTGTCAGGTGTACCGACTCTTGAACATGCAACATAGAATTATCCATGGGAAAAACAATCCGTATTCAGAACTATACCTCATTATTCTAATGATTGCCCTTG
Organism: Artemia franciscana; assembly: GCF_032884065.1. Lineage (NCBI taxonomy): Eukaryota > Metazoa > Arthropoda > Branchiopoda > Anostraca > Artemiidae > Artemia > Artemia franciscana. The sequence goes on from NC_088866.1 coordinate 26,275,112, forward strand.
AGCTTTGTTGATGGTGATTGCTAATCTAACATTCCCTGTGTCCCCGTCGTCATTTATATATCCCCCTGTACCCCCGGCATCCCCGTTGTAATTGTGTCCCTATGTCCCGGTCGTCATTTACATTCCCAGTATCCCGGTCGTCATTTGTGCCCCAGTGTTCCAGTCTGTAATTTCTCTTTGAGCGTCCCGGTCGTCATTTATATTCCCTGTGTCCCGGTGTCCCGATCTTCATTTGCGTCCCGGTGTCCTGGTCTGTAATTTATCTTTGAGTGTCCCAGTCGTCATTTATATCTCCCGGTCGTTATTTGTGTCCCAGTGTCCCAGTCTGTAATTTCTCTTTGAGTGTCCTGGTCGTCATTTATATTCCCTGTGTCCCGGTTTTAAGTTTTCTTTTTTTTCCTTTATTTTTCAGTTTTTTTCCCTTTTTTTAGTTTTTTTTCTTTTTCAGTTTTTGTTTTTTTTTTAGTTTTTTAGTTTTTTCATTAGTTTTTAGTTGTTTTTTTTCTTTTTAGTTTTTTTGTGGTTTTTACCATTTTTTTTTAGTTTTTTACCTTTTTTTTAGTTTTTTAGCTTTTTTAGTTTTTTAGTATTTTATTTTTAGTTTTTTTGTAGTTTTTACCTTTTTTAGTTTTTTTCTTCTTTTGTGTTAATGCTAAAGCCAAGGTTCGAACCTGGAACATAACGCTTTACCAAATCAGCTACTTCGGCTTGAATACATTTGTTTTGAGCAGCTTCCTCGGCTGTTGCCATTGTAGGTTCTTCAGTCATTTTACGCTTAGAAATTTCTCTTTCAACGATCTTCTTACAAGTAAAAATTTGCCTTTGAACGATTTTCTTAAATACCTGTGTCCTGGTCGTCATTTATATTCCCTGTGTCCCGGTCGTCATTTGTGTCCCGGTATCCCAGTCTGTAATTTCTCTTTGAGTGTCCCGGTTGTCATTTATATTCCCTCTGTCCCGGTCGTCATTTGTGTCACGGTCTGTAATTTCTCTTTGACTGTTTTTTCTTTTTGTTTTTTTTTCTTTGTTTTCTTACTTTCTCTATCAGCCGCAAGCCTGTTCTCTTGCTGTTCTTGTGATTTCTCGGCACGCTTTCTTTTCTTACTTTCTCTATCAGCCTCAAGTTTTTTGGCATAGACTTTTTGAGCAGCTTCCTCGGCTGTTGCCATTGTAGGTTCTTCAGTCATTTTACAATTAAACATTTTTCCGTCCACGATCTTCTTACAATTAAAAATTTGTCTTTGAATAATTTTCTTAAATACTTTTAATGACGTCATCGTCATGACAAACATGACGACAACTGACGACATGATGACATGGCGTCACACGGCAGACATAACACACATACAACTTATTTATATATATATAGATATACGTATAATTTGCAAACTGTCTTTCCAACATATCTCCCTGTGGACATATGCTGCTCTACTCCAGACCTTTGTGTGTTGCTGCTCTGTCTTTTGGTAAATTTGGAGCAAACCATATAACGAGCTTTCATAGAAAGTAAATATACCACTTGATGCGTTTTTATATGCTCTTTATGAATATAATTATCGCTTCTAGTGCAAATTCAGATTTAAGCACTTTTTTAGCTCTTAAAAATGACAAAAAAAAGTATGACAGTTCATATAACTGACTTGCCAAACAAGCAAGCATGCCACTTGATGCCTTTTCTTATGTTCTTTGCAAATATGATAATTGCTTCTACCACATTTTCAAATTTAAGAACTTTTTAAGCTCTAAAAATGACAAATTTTCAAAGAAAATACAAGTTATCTCTCATTTCCAACAAAATAGTTATGTTTTCTCTGTGTTATTTTCAGCAAAATAATACTACATTTTCTCAATGCTAAAATTATTTATAATAACGTTAGGTTAGGTTAAAATGTACTTGAATCTGAATTTGTGGTAGATGTTATTAGTGTATTTGTAAAGAGCATAAAAACGGCATCAAGTGGTAACTTATTGATGGGTTGGATCAAAATGCTGAACATGCTCAGAACAAAACACTACAAAAAAATAATATAGCCTATTTGTCACTTCTATAGCCTACCTAGATTAGAATGAGGATAAAAGTAAATTATAGCATAAACTTCAGTTTTAATTTCTTGTTCTGTGCTTTTAGTTTTGATATTGTAATTCCTGTTATTTCAGCAAAATGGTAAAATTTTAGAGTTGCTACTTGTTGCTCTCTTGAAAAGGGATTAGGTTAGAAAAATGAAATTTTCAGTATTCTTGCAAATCCTGGTAAAAAAAATATACTCTGGGAAGGTATTGCCAAGCTTTTATGTTCACCCTCCTCTGATTTCTAAGGCTTCAATTTCTGCCTATTTGACAGGTCCTATACCTATTGGAACTTTGGAAAAACAACATTTTACCTTAATTTTCAGTTAACAGTTGATTTTTCTCTGGTTTTAGTTCTGAAAATGCAATTCCTGTTGCTTGAGTGGCATTTAAGCCATATTCGTGAGTTATTCCTAAATTTAGGAAATGTTTTTGTGGATCTTTAAAACCTCATAAATTGGCATTGAGCAAAGTTGTGAAGCCGAAAACAGTTTTGTTGTACTTCATTTAAGCAAAAAAATCTATTTTGTAAGGTATCTCTTTTGTATAACAAAGATTTTAAAGGTCATCAAAGGTCAGAGCCCTCTAGAGGGAAGAAAGATGGTAGGTATATCAAAATACCTTTCTGGTACACGCTTTTAGTCTGTAGACCCGTCCCTTAAAGTTACGTTTTATTACCCTAGGCTTTTCCAAGATAGCAAAAAGTAGCTCAACTAGAATTTTACCAAGCAAAATTTCAGGCCACATCAATTGTTCAGAAATCAGACCAGATTAAAGTAGAAATAGTCTCTTCCCCAATTCAAATATATGGGGGAGTCGAGGGATGGTTAATTCAGAAAAAAATAGAAAAATTGAGGTATTTTTAACTTACAAAGGGGCGATTGGCTCTTAAGGAAATTTGATATTTAGAAGGATCTTATTCTAAACTTCAGAGCTCTTATTTTAAGTCCTGACTAGATCTGGTGATACTGGGGGGAATTGGAGAGAGAAACCAGTGGAAAATGCTTAGAGTGAGTGGAGAGATCAGGATGAAACTTGGTGGGATGAATAAGCACAAGTCCTAGATACATGATTCTAGAATAACCAGACTGGGTCTGCTCTCTTTGGGGGAGTTAGGGGGCTCAGTACTTTGCCAAGTTTGGTGCTTCTGAACGTGCTAGGGCAATGAAAAAACAAAACCAAAGGTTCTATGGGATCCCAAAAATTCAATATTTAATCCAGACATTGGGTTTTGTCTTCGCTAGATCCAGTCTTCGCCAGACTCCTTGAACATTTTTATTCTTAAAGATCTAGAAACAGATTAAGGCCAAATGGCTAATCCTCTGAGAAAACCAAGTTCAGATTTGGATTCAGCATGTGGGTTTACCTCTATAAGTCATATCTATTTTGACGATACTGATCGAAACGATCCTACCTTCTGCCAATTTTCCGGTTTCGTCGAAATTCCGGAGCTACTTGTCTGGCGAAAAATTGAAGCTCAGAAACGAATTTAGCGTATCTCCTTGCGTCCTTACCCCTATTTCTAACATCTAGTCAACTTCAAATAAAAAATATACATATAACAAATTATCCGGTTTCAGCCGGATTCCGGACGAAATATATGTCCAGCTAAAAAACGATTGTCATATACGGTTTCAGCATGCCCTCTTACCCCAAAATCCAACATCTTATCAACTTCAAATAAAACTTTTACATTTAACTAACTTTCCGGTTTTTGCCGGATTACGGGCGAACAACTTATCCGGCGAGAAGATGGCTTTCATTGCCGTGTTCAGCATGTTTTCTTATCCCATAGTCGACTATCTCATTAGCTGTTTAAAAATATTTTGTCTGTCCCTTAAATTGAATCCCCACCCCTAAGTGTAGGGCTACAGAGCCCATCTACAAACTCGACCTTTCCCTTGACCCAAAGGATCCTCCCATCGAGTTCCATCAAAATATCTCATTCTCTTCGACAGTTATCGTGCTTAGGCTACAGGTACAGACGGACAACTTCTGCAATGTCATAGGTATCCCTCCACTTACGTTTTGGGCTCCCGACAAGCAAAACAAAAGAAGTCCAAAACGGATGATAGTTGAACAGGCATTCAAAATGAACAAGACCAAAGGTTTCTATAGAATCCCAGAATTTAATCTGTGATCCAAACAATTGGCTCTTGTAGGTATCCGTTCTTCACTGGACTCCTTAAAGTTTGACTGAAAAGCAAATTTTTGTATTTGTATTTTAAGTGAATATAATGCAATATCGGATTGTGTTAAGAGGAGTTTTTGGCATTTTTACGGTTTTCTCTAGCATGATGTTCAGAATATTTAAGGCCATGCTCACAGCGCTAAGTTATACTATGACGCGGAAACTTTGAACCACATTACAAACTCGGCTTTTCAGTGGCCCAATCAAATGAGCTTGGTTAACACTGCTCAGTGCGTGAACGCCGATTTGTCGTAAATCGTTTTCGTCAAGCATGCAACACAGCTACTAGCTATAGAGGTACTCCAAATCTGACAGGGAATATCACTGTATGGAATTTTATTAATCGCGAATATATTCAAGTAATGCATACAACGGATATTTTGGCCCTTCTTGGCAAGGGTCCTCGTCAGGCTGTCAAACTTCATGATCAACAGGGAAGGATACTTTCTCTGAATAGGATTGTAATTGACATGTCCGTTTAATACGTTGCTTGAATATGTGTGTCGAAGTCAGCAAGGGCCTAAGTCATAGCAACGAAGTAACGCATTTTCATTTGGTCTTTCAGCCCTTTTCGGTAAACAAATTTTACTATTCAGATTTAGAAACAGAATTTTTCATTGAGTGGTTTTTGTTGTTGTGTGTGTTATTTTGTACTCTCTCTCTATTTCTTTCCTTTGATTACTCCACTATCTTAAACCTATAGAGTGGGTCATAAACATTATTATTATACGATAATAGTTGCGTTTTTGCAGATACCATGGTATTCGATATACGGTCTAAAGTCGTTTCTGCAGCTACCATGGTATCCGATACCACGGTCAAAAGGCGTTTTTGCAGTTCTCGTGGTATCTGGCAAGCTACCGCGGTAACTGATATTCAGAGATCACGGTCCGACCGTGGCATCTGCTCGTTGTATCTGAAAAGTCATCTCATTTTCATCAAATTTTGTCAAATTGGTGAGAAAGAATTTCAGCACTTAGTTTTGTAATTGGATATCAGTTTTTCTTTTGGGATGACTTTTGAAAAGTGTAATTTCGGCAATATAATAGTCATTTTTGCAGTGGACCTAATATCAGATATTACGGTAACTGCAAAACCACTAACTGCAGATCCACAGTTACCGTGGTAACAGGGGTATCAGCAAAAACGCAACATATGTGTGTTTACGTCATATCTACTGTGACTCGACGTCATATCTGCTGTTGACGAAACTAATCAAAACTTCCTGCCTTACTTCTGCCAAATTTCCGACTTCAGCCGGATTCCCGGCGAAGGATTTATCCGGAAAGTATAAAGGGTTCTCAGCAGGCTGGCACTGGAAGAAATTAAACTAATGCAGGTTCGTTTCTTTCACCAGCAAGTCAATCCTGAAAGAAAGGACATAATAGCCAAATATTTCTCTTGTTTATAGACCAAACGTGTTACAACATATAGGCAGAAGTGATAGATATCGATCAGGAATATGAGAATGGTGATAAAGACTCAGACGATAGTGAACCCTCCAACAAAAAACCGAGGATCACAAAGAAAAGGGCAGACCAAAGATACAAGACTGAGTGGGAAAGAGAATCTGACTTTAATGAATGGTTACGAAAAGGAAAGGTGCAGACCGGTCAAAACAGTGGATATTTAGCTCACTGTCTTTACTGCAAAAAGGATTTCGTTTGTAAAAAAGGGAAACACGACGCAAAAAGGCACAAACAGACCAAAGCTCACGAAGAAAATAAAAAAGCGTGGATAACTTCGTCTTCTAAGACCATGCCATTGAGTCTTCATTTTTCTGGTGATTCAAAAATCGAAAGAGTGGCCACTGTTGAAGCGAAACTAGTGACATTTCTCGTTGAGCACGATCTACCCTATTCGCTTTCTGAAGACTTGCTGAAACTTGTGAAAAGTATGCCAGGCCCAGATCTTCTAAGCCAGGCCACTCTTGGTAGAACTAAAGCAACTAATATTGCTCGACAAGCGTTGGCCCCTCATTTTTATGAAAAGCTTCTTGAAAGCCTGAAAACGAATATTTTCTCCGTAGTAATTGAAGAGACCACAGATTCCTCTGTAGCCAAACAACTTGCCGTTTGTGTCAGCTTTTGTGACAAAGCAATGAATGTGCAGGTAGATTTGCTCGCTCTTGTCGAATGCCGCGACGGATCAGTGTCTGGTCTATTCAACCAGCTAGTGAAGGTGATGGATGATGTCAAGAAGGCGGGTGTCCCTCTATAAAACTGGGTCGGATTCTGCTCTGACACAACGAATGCTATGATGGGGATAAACCACTCAGTAAAAACACTTGTTGAAGGGAAATATCCCTGGGTTACAGTTGTGAAATGTAGCTGCCATCTGTGTGCCCTAGTTGCAAGTTATGCTTGCAAAAAACTGTCCAAGAGCCTCAAAGATCTATGTCGGACTGTGTGCAATCACTTCAGGCACAGTGCAAAACGCCAAGATGCATAATAGGAAGGAATTTTAAGTCTTTACTCAAGTGGAACAGCACAGATTCCTTGCTTTGGCTCGTGACAACACACTGGTTGTCGTTTTAAAACTGTGCACGCCATATTCTCGAACAGTGGGATACTCTTACTTTGTACTGGGACTCGTTGGTACTTGATGATCCCTCGCATGCTAATGATCATGTAAGAATGACACTAAACAACCCATACTCGAGGGTTATGCTGTTTTTAGTCGAGTACGTGTTGGGAGAGCTGAATGAGTTCAATACCATCTTCCAGTCTGAAAAACCCCTATTTCACCTCATGAAAGCCCAGGTAGAAAAACTTCTTCAGACATTAGCCGTGAACTTTATGAAGCCTTCATATGTTAGAACAGTCAACCCTTTGACATCAATCCGCATGACGAAGTGAACTATCTTCCCGACGAAAATGTCTATATCGGCTACAAAGGGTACGATTTCCTTGTGGGCTCAAAACGAGAGAAGTTACCAGTGGCCATTTTGTAGCGGAATGTCTCCGAATTTGTCGCTCCGCGAGGGATTTCTACGTCGAAGATGTCCAACAAATTCTTGACCGTTTTCCATTCTCTGAAAAGATCTAAAACCTGGTACAATTTCTTACCCCAAGCTTTAGTTATGAACTGAAAGTTCCCAGTCTTCGTCAGTTCTTCGACTACTACGATTCTGCGCTTTGGAATAAAGCAAAGTTAGAGCAGGAATGGCGGTCTATACCGAGTGTAGCTCTACCTAGTACTGTCGATCTCCCTGGCGTGGATGACACGGACACTGTCGTTTACTGGCGCCACATCTTGCAAACGAAGTCACCAAATGGTAGTCGGATGTTCCCAAATGTCGGGAAAATGATTCAGTACTTTTTCTCACTCCCTTTCTCAAACATTATTGCCGATCGTCTCTTCAGTTTGCTCAAGGAAGTGAAAACTGATGAGCGAAACCAACTGAGTGCAGTGTGGCCTTAATCGCAATTCTAAAGGAGGGATTGACTCGGGCAAGTCAGTGCTAAAGCTAGAACCCGGACTAGTCAAGCGTGTACTCAAAGTGAAGGCTAGTGCCTCTTCTCGTGACTGTAACGTTTTGAACCAAAGTATTGTGTATGGTCCGGCCAAAGATATTGTTTGTGACACACGTGAACAGTCCGATTAATCTTGTCTGTTTGTCTTGTATTATTTATCTGAAATTAATCTTGTCTGTTTGTCTTGTATTATTTATCTGAATGTTCCTTCTTGAAGCTTTTGATATCGATTTTCATTAAACATTAATCGAAAAAGGTTGAGATACGAGAATCTAGTTACCCATCAATTATTCTATTGGATAGGCTTGAAGGCTCAAGGGAAAATTACTTTTAATTTCTTCACTTCACATTTATACGGTTTCCCCACCGTGGACTTTCCCTGCTGTGGTACCTCTGCACTTTTACTTCTGTTGCGCGCTTGACGAAAACGATGAACGACAAATGTGTGTTCACGGCCTGAGCTGACCATGCTTACATTTGACCGCTGAAAAGAAGGATAGACAGCACGTGTTTTTTCAAATATATGACAGATCTTTACCACACCTCACTGACACTGAATCAACATTCATAATAAAGCGAGATTTTTCACCCATTCTCTCTCAAAAATACAAAACACAGGTTTTCCGAGAATTTCGGGCATGCCGCAGTTTTTACCGCATTTTGGTTCAAGGATGCCGCGGAAATGCCACTTTTTGACGAGGCCGGTGCCGCGGAGCGGTGCCGGTCGAGTAGCAACACTGATTCCTGGTGCTTTACGATTAGTGTCAGACGGAAGTTTACGAACGGAATCAATACAAATTCTTTTTACCCAAGGGGCAAAAGTTTTATTTGATATTGATGGTTTGATAAGATAAGATGTATTTAACATGAAATAAATATACAATATTACATTCTACTATTCCCCCAAAGGGTCTTTGATTTGTAAAGAAGTGGCAAGATAAACGAGTCACTTACTAAGAGAAGAAACAATTTTTTTTTTAAATAATCACTTACTTACAGTGAGAAGAGCAAAATGGAGAAGAAAAGAAAATATACTTTCTTTAAAAACCTAATTTGAACCTTGATTTTTCATTGGGTTTGCCCTACTCTTTGGAAAATGAAATATGATTGAAATGGACGGAAAAAAGGTGGGAGAAGGGAAAATACCAGCCCTAATTTTACTCCCTAGACTGTTTTTTCAAAAAAAAATCTTAAAACATTGGTTCCTATAGGCTATAGTTCGCTCTTAACTGCAGTGTAGCTATCGCTGCAGCCATGATCAGTATAAAAATACAAAACTATACTCGGGAATTCCATTAGGAAGTAAAGAACCTTATATATTCTAGGAAATCAAATCATGACAAAACTTTTCGATCCAACCAATTTTCCTTTTTGACCAAATTAAAACTGTTTCCAAAAAAACTGTTTTTTCAATTGAAAACTGTTCAATGGTATTATTCTAATCCTGAGAACTAACTGATAACCTTTTGGAAAAGAAAAAAAGATGTTTTCACCCCAGAAAAATGGTCCTCCCAAAGAACACCCCCTGGAAAATAGTAACCCCCGTGGAAAATACCCCCTGTCGCTTGTTGGTTCCCCATAAATTTAGACTTATAAAAAAGGACTAGAAATCTCTTTAAACCTCCAAAAATGCTGGCTCTCTGTAAAAAAAAAATAAATAAAAAACAATTTTTTAAACTGAAAGTAGGGAGCGATATTAAAACTTAAAATGAACAGAAATTACTCCGTATATGAAAGGGGCTGTTCCCTCCTCAGTGCTCCGCTCTTTACGCTAAAGTTTGACTATTTCTCTCAACTCTACTTTATAAAACAGTAAAAAACTTTAGCGTCTAGAGCGGGCCGTTGAGGAGGGAACAGGCTCTTTCATATACGGAGTACTTTCTGCTCGTTTTATGTTTTAATATCCCTCCTTACTTTCAGTTTAAAAAACTTGTTTTTTTATTTAATTTTTGAACGTTTTTGAATTAATGCACGTTTTGATTTTGGCTGTCCACAAATGAATAATTAAAGCGAAATTTGCGTATTAATTTATTTTTTTGGCTAAATGGCTTTCTCATATTTTTGAACGAACGATTTTGTAACTTACGAATTACCTTGTGTAACGAACTACTATATTCGTATGTTTTTACTACGTATATGAGGGGGTTTGTCCCCTTGTCAATACCTCACTCTTTACAGTAAAGCTTAAACTTTGTCCCAGTTCCTTAAGAATCACCCTTGCATCACAAAGGCCGTAGAATAAATAGTTGAAATTTCTAAAAATACTTTAGCGTAAAAAACAGGGTATTAGGAGGAGGTGAACCCCTCATATCCGTCATCATCTCTGTTTGTTTTAAGTTTTAATAATGTTCCTTACTTTCAATTGAAAAAAAAAACTTTTTCATATTTATTTTTTCATTTTTTTAATGCTAGAAAATCCTACGCCCCTTCATGGAAATTCTCTTCCCCCATGTCAAATTCCAATTTTTTTGGTCACTTAAAAAGGGCAATAGAACTTTTAATTTCCGTTAGAATGAGCCCTCTCGCGACATTCTACGACCACTTGGTTGATACAATCACCCCTAGAAAAACAACAAGAGCATAGAGCTCATATGGCACTTGTGACGAGGTTGGAAGAGCCAAGAGCTCATATGGTATGAGCTCTAGCAAAATTATAAGAATTAATATATTTCTTTAAAAGGAAAATCAGAGGCTTAATGCCGGTCGGGTTTTAAAATAAGAGCTTTGAGTCGCGATGTCCTTCTAGATATAAAAATTCATTAAGATCCGATCAGCCACTCGCAAGTTAAAAATACTTCAATTTTTCTAATTTTTCCTCTCCTTCAGCCCCCCAGATGTTCTAATCGGGGTAAACAACTTTATTAAGTAAATTTTTACAGCTTTCTGAGACGCTCCTTTTTTCTCTAAATTGTCCGATCAAAACTATGAGAAAGATATTTAGCCGAAAAATTAAATTATTGTGCAAATTTTGTTTGAATTTTTCATGTGCGGAAAGCCAAAATCGAAACATGCATTAATTTAAAAACGTTCAGAAATTTAATAAGAAAAACAAGTTTTTTTAACTGAAGGTAAGAGCGGCATTAAAACTTAAAACAACAAAAATTACTCCGTAAACGAAAGGGACTGTTCCCTCCTCAACGCCCCGCTCTTTACGCTAAAGTTTTTTTCTGTTTTAAAAAGTCGAGTTGAGAGAGAAAAGAGTTAAACTTTACTGTAAAGAAGGGGCGTTGAGGAAGGAACAGCCCCTGTCATATACGGAGTAATTTCTTTTCGTTAGTAGGATGCTGTAATACATTTTTTCAAATTCCTGAGGAGATTTTGCTGTTTTCTAAATAAAATACCAAAAAATAGGTTTTTTCATTAGCTCCAGAAAGGTTGTTTTTAATGTCAAGAGTATTTAGGAGGAGACCCCCGAAATCGATACACCTATAATCAGGGCGTATCGGAAGGGTGGGGGGTTTGTCCCCCTAGAAAAGTGTCCTACTCGTAAAAACATAACAGAAATAAATATGAACAAATTTTTGATGTGCTTTTTATTTTTTGTCAAAACCCTGAAAAAATCCTTTTGCAACTCCCATCCCCCAAAAAAAATCCTGGATACGGCCCTGCCTGTAAGTAAAACCAGAACCTAATCAATGAGAAAACTTATTATACAAAGAAAATCCCTTTAAAAACTACGACTATTTTTCAGAATTCCTTTAGCTCAGAAGTTGCACATTTTTATGAAATGCAAGCCAACCATAGAGCCTATCGTCTCATCCATCTAATAATTTGCTTTAATGGTTTTGGCGCACCCTACACAAAACATTCGAACAATATTAATCTCCGCCAAGTTATAATTGGGCTGCTTCCTCATCAACGCCCCGCTCTTTACGCCAAAGTTTGACTCTTTCTCTTAACTCTATTTTTAAAACAGTAAGAAACAATAGCGTAAAGAGCGGGCCGTTGAGGAAGAAAAGCCCCTTTCATATACGGAGTAATTTCTGTTCGTTTTAAGTTTTAATGTTGCTCCTTACTTTCATTTAAAAAAACTTGTTTTTTTATTTAATTTCTGGACGTTTTTGAATTAATGCCTGTTTTGATCTTGGCTCTCCGATAATAAATAATTAATATAAACGAAATAAATAAACGAAATTTTTCCATTAATTAAATGCAATTAATCAGAAGATTTTGAGAAAAAAGGAACGAGGGAGGAGGCCTAGTTTCCCTCCAATTTTTTGATTACTTAAAAAAGCAACTAGAACATTTAATTTTTTACAAACGTTTTCATTGGTAATAAATATACGTAACTTACGAATCAATTTACGTAACGAACTTCTATATTCGTATGTTTTTGTTGCATGTACGAGGGGGTTCAACCCTCGTCGATACCTCGCTCTTTACCCTAAAGAATAAATTTTGTCCTAATTCCTTAAGAATGACCTCTTAATCACAAAGGTCGTAGAATAAATAGTTGCTAGAAATACTTTCTAGCAAATTACTAAAAATACTAAATTTAAAATCTAAATTACTAAAAATACTTCAGTGTAAAGAGTGAGGTATAACGAGGAGGTAAACCCCTCATATGCGCAATAATTTCTGTTCGTTTTAAGTTTTAATGCTGCTCCTTACTTTCAGTAGAAAAAACTTTTCATATATATTTTTCATTGTTTTTTTTAAATAATGCTAGAAAACCCTGCACCCCCTTCATTGAAATTCTCTTCCCCCAAGACAGGTTTCTCCACGGAAATATCTTCCCACGTAACCCCCCCTCAAATCTCCCCCCTAAACAAAAAAAAATCCCGCTGAAAACGTCTGTACACTTCCCAGTAACCATTACTATATGTAAACACAAGTCACAGTTTGTAACTTGCAGCTCCTCCCATGGGGACCGTGGGGAAATAAGTCGTCCCTGAAGACATATTTATTAGGTTTTTCGACTATGATAAATAAAATGGCTATACCGGAATTTTGATCCAGTGACTTTTGGGAAAAAATGAGCGTGGTAGGGGGCCTAGTTGCCCTCCAATTTTTTGGTCACTTAAAAAGAGCACTAGAACTTTTAATTTCTGTTAAAATGAGTCCTCTCACGACATTCTAAAAAACAAACAACTAGAACAAATAAACGCGCATCCGTGATCTGTCTTCTGGCAAAAAATGCAAAATTCCACATTTTTGTAGTTAGGAGCTTGAAACTTCTACAATTTGGTTCTCTGATACGTCAAATCTGATGGTGTGATTTTCATTAATATTGTATGACTTTTAGGGGGTCTATCCCCCTATTTTCTGAAATGAGTCAATTTTCTCAGGCTCAACTTTTGATAGGTATATCTGATCTTGATGAAACTTATATATTTAAAATCAACATTAAAACGCGATTCTTTTGATGTAACTATTGGTATCAAAATACCATTTTTTAGAGTTTCGGTCACTATTGAGCCGGGTTGCTCCTTACTACAGTTCGTTACCACGAACTGTTTGATCTTAAATATATAAATTTCATCACATTTAGTCAGACTCATCAAAAGCTACGAGCCTGAGAAAATTTGCCTTATTTTGGAAAACAGGGAGAAACACCCCCTAAAAGTAATATAATCTTATCCAAAATTACACCATGGCATTAAGCATATCAGAGAATCCTACTGTCAAAGTTTCAAGCTGCTATCTACAAAATGTGGAACCTCGTAAATTTTGGTAGAAAACCGATCATGGTTGCGTATTTATTTATTTTTTTTTTTTAGGGATCATCGTATCCACCAAGTGGTCCTTGAATGTCGCAAGAGGGTTCATTCAATTGGAAATGAAAAGTTCTAGTGCCCTTTTTATGTGACTGAAAAAACTGGAGGGCACCTTGGCCCCCTCCCACGCTCATTTTTCCCAAATTCAACGGATCAAAATTTTGAGAGAGCCATTTTGTTCAGCATAGCCGAAAAAAAACATAATAACTATGTCGCCGGGGATGACTAACTCCCCCACAGTCCTGGAGAGAGGGGCTACAACTTACAAATCTTACAAAAATCACACCATCGTATTCGGCGTATCAGAGAACCCTATTGTAAAAGTTTCAAGCTCATATCTACAAAAATGTGGATCTTCGTGTTTTTTGCCTGAAGACCGATCAAGGGTGTGTATATTTTTTATTCATTTTTTTTTTCAGGAATCATCGTATCAACCATGTAGTCCTACGATGTCAAAAAAGGGCTCATTCTAACAGAAATGAAAAGTTCTAGTGCCCTTTTTAATTAACCAAAAAAACTGCAGGGCACCTTTGCCCCCTCCCAGGCTCGTTTTTTTCCAAACTCAACGGATAAAATTTTTAGATAGCCATTTTGTTCACCATAGCTGAAAAAAACATACTAACTATGTCTCTGGGGATGACTAACTCCTCGACAGTCCCGGAGAGAGGGGCTGCAAGTTACAAACCTTGACCAATGTTTCCATACAGTAATGGTTATTGGGAAGTATACATACTTTTTCAGGGGGATTATTTTTTTGGTTTGGGGAGGGGATATATGGGAGAAATATGTTGTGGGGGAAGAGAAATTCAATAAAGGGGACGCAGGATTTTCTTGCATTATTACAAAACAAAAATGAAAAAATAGATATGAATTTTTTTTTCAACTAAGAGTAAGGAGCAGCATTAAAACCTAAGACGAACAGTGATTATTACGCATATGAGGGGTTCTTCTCCTCCTAAATACCTTGCTCTTTATGCTAAAGTATTTTTAGTAATTTCGACAATATATTCTACGGCCCTTCTGATTCAGGGGTAATTCTTAAAAAATTTGGACAAAATTTAAGCTTTGGTGCAAATAGCGAGGCATTAACGAGGGGAAAAACCCACTCATATACATAATAAAAATATACGAAAATAGTAGTTCATCACGTAAGTTAATTCTTAAGTTACATATAGTTTTTACTAGCAAAAACGTCCGTTAAAAATTAAAAGCTCTAGTTGCCTTTAGAGGGCAACTAGGCCTCCTCCCCCACCCCTTTTTTCTTAACATCGTCTGATCAAGACTAAGAGAAATCCTTTAAGCCAAAAAAAGAATTAATATACAAATTTCATTTTAATAATTTATGTGCGGAGATCCAAAATCAAACACGCATTGATTCAAAAACATTCAGAAATTAAATAATTTTTTTTAACTGAAAGTAAGGAGCGACATTAAAACTAAAAACGGACAGAAAATACTACGTGTATGAAAGGGGCTCTTCCCCTCTCAACGTCCCACTCTTTACACTAAAGTTTTTTACTGTTTAATAAAGTAGAATTGAGGGAAAGAGACAAACCTTAGCGTAAAGGGCACTTACACTAAAATATCTTAAAATGGATTTTTAGCCGAGAACTTTTATCGTAAGTGTGTTATTGTTTATTATTTTCTTTGCTGAAGAAGGCCCGTAGATATAGGGTCGAAATATTCAAATAGGTTCTGTTGGTTCACTGTCTTGGGAAAAGTCCTAATTATTCTCTCTTCTGTATTTACATGAAAGATGTTCCACAGAGCCCCCTCCCTTCAACCCCCCCCCCAAACCAAAAATCCTCCTGAAAACGTCTGTACACTTCCCAATAACCATTACTGTATGTAAACACTGGTCAAAGTTTGTAACTTGGAGCCCCACCCCCGGGGACTGCAGGGGATTAAGTAATCCCCAAAGACATAATTATTATGTTTTTTCGGCTATGCTGAACAAAATGGCTCTCTCAAAATTTTGATCCGTTGAATTTGGGAAAACATGAGCATAGAGGGGGCCAAGGTGTCCTCCAGTTTTTTAGTCACTTAAAAAGGGCACTAGGACTTATCACTTCCATTTGAATGAGCCCTCTTGCGACATTCTAGAACCACTTGGTTGATAAGATGACCCCTCAAAAAAAAACAAAAAAAAACAAATAGACACGTACCCGTGATCGGTCTTCTGCCAAAAATTACGAAGTTTCACATTTTGTTGATGGGAGCTTGAAACTTTTACGATAGGATTCTCTAATATGCTGAATACGATGGTGTAATTTTGGATAAGATTATATTACTTTTAGGGGGTGTTTCTCCCTATTTTCCAAAATAAGGGAAATTTTTTCAGGCTCGTAGCTTTTGATGAGTAAGACTAAATTTGATGATACTTATATATTTAAAATCAGCATAAAAATCCAATTCCTTTAGTGTATCTTTTAGTATTAAAATTCTGTTTTTTAGAGTTTCCCTTACTATTGAGCCGGGTCACTCCTTATTACAGTTCGTTACCATGAACTGTTTGATTTATTTAAAGTTGTTAATCTATTAGGGGTTGGGATGGGCTGGAAAAATGAGCGTAGGAGGGGGCCTAGGTGCACTCTAATTTTTTGGTCACTTAAAAAGGGCACTAGAACTTTTCATTTCCGTTAGAGTGAGCCCTTTTTTGACATTCTAGGAGCACTTGATTGATACGATAACCCCTGCATAAAAAAAAAACAAAAAAAAACACGCCCGTGATCGGTCTTCTGGCAAAAAATACGAAGTTCAACATTTTTGTAGATGAGAGATGGAAACTTTAAATATAGGGTTCTCTGATACGCTGAATACGATGGTATGATTTTCATTAAAATTATATTACTTTTAGGGGTTGTTTTCCTCTATTTTCGAAAATAAGGCAAATTTTATAAGGCTCGTAACTTTTGATGAGCATGACTAAATTTGATAAAACGTATATATTTTAAATCCCAATAAAAATACGATTCTTTTAACGTGTCTTTTAGTATCAAAATTCTGTTTTTTAGAGTTTTATTTACTATTGAGCCGGGTCGCTCCTTATTACAGTTCATTACCGCGAACTGTTTGAAAGAAACAACTAAAAGATTTAGAATAAGCTCTTTAGCAATAAAAAAGACTATGTCAATAAAAAATGAACAGAAAATGAACTCCCCCGAACAGATCCGTACCAATTATGTCAATCTCGTATCCATAACTTGTGCTTATTCTTCCCATCAAGTATCATCCCGATCTCTCCACTCTAAGCGTTTTCCAAGATTTTTTTCTCCCCTCCAACCCTATATGTCCCCGTATCCGATTCGGATTACAAATTGAGCATTCAAGACATAAGATTCTTCTATATAAAAAGTTTCATTAAGATCTGATCACCCATTCGTAAGATACCTCGATTTTCACATTTTCTAAGAATTCATCTTAAGATGAATTTAAGATGATCTCTCTGCTTTAAACGTTTTCCCAGATTTCCGGTCCACCCGCCCCCCCTAATGACACTGGATCTGGTCAGGATTCAAAGTAAAAGATCTGAGTTTCGAGGTACTTCTAAATACGAAACTTCATTAACTTACGATCACTCTTTCGTAAGTTATAAATACCACATTAAAAAAAATTGAATTAACCCTTCCCCCAACTCCTCCAAAGAGAGTAGATCTGTTCCGGTTATGTCAATCCCGTATCTAGGACTTGTGCTTATTTTTCCCACCAAGTTTCATCCAGATCCCTCCACTCTAAGGGTTTTCCAAGATTTTAGGTTCCACCCCCCCCCAAAAAAAAATCCCCTACACCGGATCTGGTTGCGACTTAAAATAAGAGCTTCGAGACATGATATCATTCCAAACATCAAATTTCAATAAGATCCAGTCACTCCTTCGTAAGTTAAAAGTACCTCATTTTCTAATTTTTCAGAATTAACCCTCCCACCCAACTCCACCAAAGAGAGCGGATCCGTTCCCGTTATGTCAATCACGTATCTAGGACTTATGGTTACATTACCCCCCTCCCCAATTCTCTGAAATGTCACCAGATCCGGTCGGAATTTAAAATAAGAGCTCTGAGACACGATATCTTTCCAAACATCATATTTCATTAAGGTCCGATCACTCCTTCGTAAGTTAAAAATACCTAATTGTTTCTAATTTTTCAGAATTAACCCTCCCCCATAATTCCCCCAAAGAGAGCATATGTGTTCCGGTTATGTCAATCACATATCTAGGACATGTGCTTATTTTTCCCACCAATTTTCATCCCGATCGCTCCACTCTAAATGTCTTCCAAGATTTTAGGTCCCCCTTTCAATCTCTCCAATGTCACCAGATCCAGTCAGGATTTAAAATAAGAGCTCTGAGACATGACATCCTTCCAAACTTCAAATTTCATTGAGATCCAATCACTCCTTCGTATGTTAAAAATACCTCATTTTTTCTAATTTTTCAGAATTAACCCCTCTCCCAACTACCCCAAAGAGAGCGGATCGGTTCCGGTTATTTCAATCATGTATCAAGGACTTGTGCGTCTCTTCCACCAAGTTTCCTCCCGATGCCTCCACTTTAAGTGTTTTCCAAAAATTTAGGTTTTCTCCTCCCAACTCCCCCTCCCAATGTCACCAGATCCAGTTGGGATTTAAAGTAGCAGCTCTGAGACACAATATCCTTCCAAACATCAAATTTCATTAAAATCGGATCAGCCGTTTGTAAGTCAAGCTTACCAGGAAGTGCCTAAAGTAGCAAAACCGGGACCGACAGACCGACTTACAGACACACTGACAGAATTTGCGATTGCTATATGTCACTTGGTTAATACTAAGTGCCATAAAATGGGCAATAAACAAAAGAAAATAATCTAAAACCATGTAGTATGGCACCAAACAGATTAAGCAAAATATACATAGTTTACCTTTGAAAGTGTAGTTGTCTTTGGTAAATTAAAGACTGCTAACGTTTTTTTAATTTTTACCGAAGAAATAACTGTTATCGAATATATTACAACCTTTGAAACATATTTAAGCAAATACAAGATTTAAAATGGCTTAAGAGTGACACCAATACTGTCACTGAAACTCATCCTTATTAAAAAATTGTCAAAAATTACCAAGGAAATGATTCAGGTTTTGGCTGTAGAAGGCATCAAATTAAACGAAAAATGGGCAAAATCAGCAGAAAATAATCTAAAAGCATGTTGTATGGAACCAAAAAGCTTAAGCAAAATACACAGTTGCTTACCTTTGAGGGTGTAGTTGTCTTTAGTAAGCTAGAGACTGCAAACATTTTTATTTTTACGGATGAAAAGTGATATTAGTTTTATAGCTTTTTTAGTTTTTTTTCTTTTTAGTTTTTTTACCTTTTTTAATTTTTTATTTTTTTTACGTTTTTTCTTTTTTATTTTTTTTATTTTTTAGTTTTTTTAGCTTTTTTCTTTTTAGTTTTTTACTTTTTTACTTTTTTCTTTTTTCAGTTTTCCTTTTCTTCTTTATTGTTCAGCGTCACTATGAAATACATATCGCAGAACCTTTGTTTTTTTTTAAACTAAGATCTGGTAGGCATTAATGACCTTATCCAAGTCAAAATCCCAAACACAATCATCATCGCTATCATTTTCAGTCTTGATACGTTTTGACTCTCGCTATCCAGTTGGAGTTTCATCTATTGAACAAAAGGAATACAGATGCGGCAGCCACCAATATTCTAGGAATTTTGTCATTCATGTTTAAGGGCTCAAACGATCTTTATAACGTCTATTGATCCTCCTTAAGGAGGCCGTAGGTGGTCAATCATTTTGATCAAAAGCTTCCGCCAATCGATTGGCTCAAACAGGATTGCCCGTCTAGGAACCTGTTTGACGCTTGAGTCAAGCGTTAACTGTGATTGATAGAAACTTTGAATGACTCAATCATTTTGATCAAGTTTATTTAAGAGCAGCGTGACGTTTATATAATGTGAAATATTTTCAGATGCATGAAGCATTAGCTATCAATAATATTTAAGTTAATAAATGTTTAAGTTAATAAGTGTTCAATTCCTGCTAGTATTTTTTTTTTTTTAGTATATTTTGTCCCTTCTTCTGACAACTTTTCAGATAATACACTATTTTTGCAGATGTGATATACTTTTTTTTTGTAAAAGCACATCCAGGGAAGGTTTATTTTAAAGCTGTTACTCATATCACAGAGCTTTTTATTAATTAAATAAAAAATTGTTCGATTCGTTAATTTACGGATAATAAAACTTTATTTAATAGTAGAGTAAGAAATAAGCTAGCCTGTTCTGTAATGTTTTAGACGGCTTTTTCCGTTTCATTGACGTTTTTTTTGTCATCTTTATATTTTTCCTCTATAGCTTACAGTTTTTTCCTGGTCAGTTGTTTATAGTAAGTGTTTTAGTTCTTATCTTTAGATCACAAAATTTAGATCACTAAGGGCTAAGTGACCTTTAGTTTCAATTTTAATGCACCTTTTCCTGTCTTTTTTGTTTTACCACGCATGTTTTTATTCTGCCTTTAGTTTTTGTTTGAATCCACCCTTTTCCTATCGGATGTTAGTTTTGCCAAGCATTTTATTTCTTTGTGCCAGATATGTCAACTGCAATACTATCCTTTACACATATAAAAATATCAACTGTGTCTGGGGGCTAAAAGGCAGTCTCACTTAACAAAGCATATCAGAACAATAGGATTTTTTGTGGCGGTTGAAATTTCCACGTGGATATCACCTTTGCAAAAGTAAAGAACAAAAATTTTAGGTCGAAGTCGCAATACTTAAGCTGTATTTGAATTTGATAAAAATAATTATGGTTCCTCTTTAAATAGACGCTGTTTGAAATGTAAGCCATTATTGTTATTTTTCTTTGAGATCGACCAGAGTACTCCTTCTAAAATTTTGAATATTCTTGGAAAATATGTGGGAGGGGGGGTGGATGCTATGGATATATAAACAGCTAAATTAAAAAGAAATTTGTCGGTAATTTTGAAGTAAACCTTGCCAAGGTCTTATACGTTGCCAAGAAAATTTATCGCTGGCAATTAAATTTGAAAGTATGTTTTTTCTGGGTTTGCCTTGGATATTCGTTATAAGAAACTGAATTAAATTTTTTTTTTACTGAAAGTAAGGAACAACATTCAACCTCGAAACGAGCAGAAATTATTCTGAATTATAAGAGGTTGCCCCCTTCTTCTTTACGTAATTCTTCTCGACGATTTATTTTACCAAAACGATCTTCTACAGCAGCCCAGAGGTCTCCAGTATATCTATCAATTCAATTATGGAACTCCATCCCTTCAGATGTCCCTCTTTTTCTTTCTGCAAAGGCATTATTTCGTCGGGTCTTTCCAATTCAATAATTTTTCTCTCTCTTTATTAATCCTTTCTTAATTTGTATGTCTCTTCTCTTCTTTTAAAATCATTATCAGCTATATTTTAAATCTCCTTCTAAATCTTCTATCTGTTAAATGTCCTATCTATTCATTGTCCTTGTTTTGTTCCAGTGTTTTTGTTTTGTTTTTGTATATATTTTATAACACTTTTTTATTCTTGTTCTTTGTAGTCCATTACAAGCAAAGCTTCTTGGGCCTAGTAACCACTTTTCTTTTGTAATAGTTTTTTCTTTTAGTATCAATAAATTGATTGATTGAATGATCTCTACATGAAAAATTCAGTTTGTAAAAAGAAAGTAAGACAATTAAAAAGAATTTCGCGCAAGAACTCTGTCAAATCCCCCCAATGTAAATTTTTCCTTAAAAAGTTACTCCTCTGTCAATTTCTCTCTCCACAGAAAATTCTCGATATGAAAACCAACTACAATTACCCCACCACCACCCAAAAAATGTATTAACTTCTAAATAATAAATACGATACGTGAACAATGGGCAAATTTCTGAACTTACAGCCGTCTCCCCAACGACATCGGGGGTTATTTTTTCCCTAAGTATATAGGTACTGCTGTATTATAGCGACCCCATTCAAGAAGTGAAGTTAGGTGAAATATACCAAAACAGGATGAAAACATAAAACTTTATTAACACAATTATAGAAACTACATAAAAAAAATTCTTCTGTAATTTGTAAAAAAAATGTCTGTGATTCTTTGGTTGTTTGTTTCTTGACTCAGGAAGCGGCTCCTTGGCTGAGGCGGAGAAGCCACGTAAAGAGTAGAAGAGCTTAGATGAGCAGTAAATCCGTTTAGCAAGGGATGAGCAAAATAATAACAGATTTAAAAATGTTAAGGGTTCCATTTCTTTTAAAATAAAACAAAAGAAGATAAAAAGAAATAGTTTTACTGAAAATTAACTTTACTTAAGGTTGAGAACCCTTGGTTTTTATTTAAACTTTATAATTGTAAGGAGTCACGCCTGTTGCAACGTCTTTGTATGTGAAAATAAATGCTACACACAAAAAGACGGCAACAGGTATACAGACCTTACAGATTTAGTTTCGAGATTTACTGCTCAGCTCTCTTAATTTTCAACCTAGAAAAGAAAAAGGACGTTAATCGATTGGAGATAAAAGATAGTCTTACATTCAAAAGGTTTTTGGACAAATTTTGACGTAACACCTTAAATTAGGTATTTTCTTCTTGCACCACAATTTTTGACGTAACACCTTAAATTAGGTAGTTTCTTCTTGCACCACAATGGCTATCTATGACAAACAAATAAATTTTCAAGTGGGGATAAATTCATTTATTTAGACAGAGAAAAAAAAAAGGGTCAAAATTCCATATATTTCTATCACATATATACAGCGATCGTCATAAAAAAAATTACTATTGATTAGTCAGTAATCGATAATCAGTAGAATGAATCTACAAATGATGATTGCTGTATATGTTAATATGTAGCTTAAATCATTCTGTTTTGTCCTAATTAGACGCTAATTCTAGTTTTCTTAATTAGATGCTATTAATCTATTCATGATTTACTAGGTTACTGATACCAACCAATACAACAACAATTCATCTGAATAAAATGACTTCTGAAACAGTATGTTCGTTTAATTGGACCAAAAAGAAGGTTTTTTTCAAAAGTACCAAACAGGATTCACTAAAAATATTTTTACTCTTATATTTTTTCTACGACCTCTTTCCATTAGCGAGACCCTCCTTTTTAGGCTCCAAATATAAGACCGATAAGCAAGATTTTGACAGCCTATCTTTTTCCACCGGTAATAGGTATCCCATCTAATTTCACCTTTCATTCTTTAAAAAGTCCTGAAAATTGGGATTGAATCATTTTCATTGGTCATCTTAGGGATTGATATCCTGGCACAAAAAGGAGTGCATGAAAATGTTTTTGGGACTTGCCCACTGTTATTACCGCAGTTTTTGTGTCATACTCTTGGTGTTAAGATTAATATTTCTCTTCACCTCAAAACCTTATGAACGTCAAATGAACTGGGGTAGTAGTGTATCTTTCATTTTCCTCTGGCTATTCCCATAAAAATAAACCCTGGCCTTTTTCTCAGGCCTTATATTGCCTGATTAGATTTTTTAGACTGCATAAGGTTAAGAGCCTCATTTTGGACAAATATCATACATTTCTGAATATTTAATCATACCTCATATTCACATCAGTTGGACCAGTTTAGAAAAATGTAGGGGGAGAGCTAGGAGTTTTTGATTGTTTTTGAATGAAGATAAAAAAAACAGAAACAGAAAAATAATGAGCAAATAAACCTATAATATAAATCATAATTTTCTTAATTAGACGCTACTAATCTAGTCATGATTTACTAGGTTACTGATACCAACCAATACAACAATAATTCATCTGAATCAAACGACTTCTGAAACGGTATGTTCGTTTAATTGGACCAACAAGAAGGTTTTTTTTCAAAAGTACCAAACAGAATTCACTAAAAACATTTTTTTCAGCCAAGAATTTCTTGGTGACCAACTGTGTGTAAGGAGTGAGGTGGCTCAATAGTAACCGAAACCCTACAAAACTTAATTCTTCTGATTAAGACATTGTATTCAAAAGCTGCTTTTTCTTTGGAGTTTTTTACTATTAGCACAAATCAATCTTAATTTACATTTCCCTGTTAAAAACTGTTTTAAAATCTGATATTCAATTATTTAGGTAGGTAACTTTATTCAAAAAAAAGAAGGCCTATAAGCAGAACTGACATCTAAAACGATCCATTTCTTTAAAATATTTCACATATCATTAATAAATAAATAAATAAATAAGATATATATTTTTTCCATCTTTATAACCCATCTTTATAACCCATCAATATAAGATAATTATTTTTTAACCCATCTTTTACAAAAAGAGGGCGAAAAAACCTTAAGATGGAGTAATAAGAGAAAAAAGCTATAAATAAATACAATTCAACACCAACAGACAATCAATTAAACAATGCTGACCAAGAATGAGATACTATTGACATAGAAGAATGAAAATCAAGCACCCTTTAATCAATAACACATATAGGCAAAACTAGGTGGAATTTATTCATTAAGTAACTAATTCTAATCCAAGGAGGGTAACTGAGATGGAATTTAGCATAACAAAAATATAGTCTACGAACAGCTAGTTTCTGGGGTTCACTAAAAAACTGCCAAACTGGACAATATTTTCCAGGGGGGGGGGGGAGACACAAAAAAAGCAGTGACGGTTGGGTGACAGGGAATACATTTCAGGATATTTTTCGTAGAAATAAGTTTAAGTTAATTTTTTAATACTTTTAGGAAAAACTTAAGTTAAACTTAAGAAAAACTTAGTTAAACTGCTTGCAAAATAAAAGAAAATACAGTAAATTTTAAATGACAAAGATTCCTGGCAAATGGATCAATTTATTTAATCAATAATATATTTAATTATAATGCATTAAATAGTAAAAGAAGATAAAACTGAAACCAAAATTACAGAAAGATTTATTGCTTCCGTAGATTATAAAAGATGTAGTTTTGTCATTATGCATTTTCCTGCGCCTTAGAATAGTTTACAAAAGGAGTAGAAATGCTTAAAAATCATCCTGCCTGCATAGATACCACCTTTTGATTTTACAACAGCCATACAAAATGTACTTCTTTCGCAAAAAAAAAATTGACTAGAGAAAGAAAAACATAATTTAAACTTATTATCCAGCTGTCAAATCGACCCTCTTTTTTTTTATTATCGTATTGTCACAGGAGAACCTTATGAAATAGTTTGTGATAAAAACTGGAAGTAAAAAGTAGCTTGGGCCAATATTCACCGAAAATAGAATTGGAATTCTCATGACAATTGCTAAACTGAGAGTATAAGCTTTTTATGCTGATTCTAAATATATAAAATACTTGCTGTTTATTGATAACCACCCAATGCCTGATTTTTGAAAAAAAGAAGAAACATCCCCCCCAAAGCAAGCTATCTTATTGAAAATAACTTTGTTAGATAAATCGTATCAGAAAAACCTATGAGGTTTCAAGATCCAATTTTCAAAATGTGAATTTTTGCATTGCTTTTCAGAAAAAGAAACATGGTCGATACATGTTTATTTGTTTTGCTTTTTACCAGGGGTGATCAAACCGAAAGTCTAAGATAATTGATAGAGAGCCCATTCAAAAGTAAATTTAAAGTTATTTTTAAGTGACCATACAGGTTGGGCTAGGGGAAGGTTTTGTTTCCTGCCATTTTAGGGCACTAAACAAAAAATTTATCCCAAAGGGAACGAATTTAAAATCAATTTAAAATTACGAGAAGCTAGTTGATTTAAAAATATTAATTACTGTATTTTAGACTTGCCAGTTGCAAAAGAAGTAATGCCACATGGTGGCAGTACCGGGTTCAACCAATTTGATTCGCTTTACTTGTAATAAATTTATCCTACGTTTGGTCATCTGTAATTGTTGATAAGCTGTAAGGGGGGGGGGTTTATTGTTTAGGTGGGTTAGGGTGGATTGAAAAAAAGAACATTTTAACGGAATAAATTTTTTGGGGTGGCAAATACTGCTTTGAGCTTAGTTTTCAGGAGTTTAAATGGTAATATTTTTCTATTTCTATTTATATGAAGAACTTCAATGTATTTACGCAAATGCATTTAATGCATTTATCGATAAGAAAATCCTATTTCAGAGGTTGTGATGGCTTCAATTATGTGGAAATTCAAAAGTTTCACAGAATTTCTATCCATACTAATAATAATACTCCTTTTCATCCAACCAAAATTCTTTAGTAGTATTAATAACAAGGCCTTTGTACCGAAATTAGTATTCATCCCCAATATTTTAAGTTATTTCAAATTTATCCAGAATTGAAATAACAAATTTAAACGTAGGGCAGTACTAGTCAACGAACAATTACTGATTTTTTTTTCAAAGTTTGATTCCTTATATGTGTCAGTGAAAGAGTCTGCTTTTGACGTATGCGCTCTGTCCCCCTCTACTTCAAGATGAAAAAGATCAAGATGAAGAGCTGGAAGAGAGCCTTATAGGACAGAAATGATCTCTTGCCAAGTTTTTTGAACTTCCTTCCCACAATCCAAGAACTGTTTGGAATAATACAGGAATTTGGCCTACCGGCACAAGGAGTTGAAAAGATTCTTGTAGAGTTTGAATTGCTGAAGACGAGCAGAATCAAAGATGGCTTTGCTGACTTAAAAGCTTTCCAAAGAGAATTTGTTCTTTTCCACTCTTTAGAAGGCCAAGGGTCATCCATGGGCTAAGAAGAATAGATCTTTTTCATTTTGAAGTAGAGGGGGACAGAGCGAATACGTCAAAAGCAGACTCTTTCACTGACTCATATAAGGAATCAAACTTTGAACCAAAATCATTATTCTAACCAAATTTTCCACGTCTTCTCAGCTAAACGGGGTCTGAGGCGGATCAGTTTAATCAGACTTTCACTGACTCATATAAGGAATCAAACTTTGAACAAAAATTATTATTCTAACCAAATTTTCCATGTCTTCTCAGCTAAATAGGATCTGAGGCGGATCAGTTTAATCAGACTAAACCTAAAAGAAGCTGAAGCAGATGCTGGAGTATTCCTACACAACTTTTTTTCAAGGCTAAAGCTGGAAAGCACAGGAAAATAGTATGAAATATGACTCCCTACAACACGGTTGCAAACCAAATTAAGAGACGAAAAAATATTAAAAATTAATTTTAAAATAATAAAATTGATAAAAATTAATATTAAAATATTAAAAATATTAAAGACGCTGACGTATCAGTTAAACGTGTCGGAATTTCTCAAGGAACCTTTTTGGGACCACTCTTTTTTCTAGTTATGATTACCAATATTGATCAGGAACTCCTCCAAAGGTGAAAGTATAAGGATAAGCTGTCAATTAAGATCAATTACTGCTGTCTAGCAGTATTTTGGCATAGTCCCGGCTCGGTGTCAGTTTAGCATATCAATTCTTTAAAGTAAAGTTATACTTTCACGAAAAAGAGTAAGAGGAGAATTTTGAATATGGATAAACAAATAGCCAAAAATACTTACTTCTTCATCCGTGAATATGCAATGATCACCTTCCACACACCATTAAAAATCTAGAAGAATCTAAATATTAGATTACTTTCTTAGATTACTTTCGTAACTGTTTTTTGTAATAAAAGAACAAACAATACGATTTAGGAAAAACATGTCTCTAATTTAAATATCTTAGGCATTCGTCATCTAGTTTCGGTTTCAAACCTTTGAGGTCCAAAATGTTTTCATTTAAATGTCTTTCTTTACAAGTACCATATTTCATAAGCATTCTGAAATGATAAACGGAAACAAGAGTAATAGCACATTTAGTCACTGTTACTCACCGGAAAATCTTTGCAACGGAATTAAAATGAACAATTTTTTCCAAATAGAAATTTGGGTAATATCTGAGCAAGCGTATTCTATAAATGTGAGAAAAAAAAATCTTGTTTCGTTTTTACTCTATGACTGAGGAAGGAGTATATCGGTATGTTGGTGATAGAAATGATCCTAGGAGTTACCCCCTCCCCAGAAAACAGGCCCCGCCGAAGTTACCCCCCCCCCCTCTACAAGAAAACAAACAAAAAACTGTAAAAGAAATTTAAAACGTTTCAAAACTGTCCAATTATTTTCTACTTGCTAATGCTTTCCGGGAAAATTTTTGGTCTAAGCAGTTATTACGACAGTAAAGAGTAACAATAAACCCCAAAATGAGCAGAATTTATTCCATAGAAGAGGGGAACTGCCCTTTCTTCATCCATCCCATCCCCTCATGGTTGCAGAAACTTTGGAGGGTGCTCATTACATAAAAAACTAAGAATCCTAGCCCTTTTGCACATTTTAAGAGCCAAAATTTATTGGAGGACAATCAGCTCTCCTATTCAGCCCGTAATTTTCCAAACACTTTCAATCAAAATTTTAAGACAGGCATTTTGTTCAGCTTAGCTGAACAGTCTATTATACATATATCTCTACGATTATCGGGTAGGTCAACCCCATAAAGTTATGCAATTTACCCATTATTCTTAAAAACTGAATATTATTTTTAAGTTAAATCAAAACGCACTGTTTTCATGCTAGTTACCAATAAGACATGTCAGCAATATCCCAATAACGACCGAGGGCATCAAGTTCAATTTTTTGGGGTTACTTCTATTGCTACTTTTGCTCATTAAATTTGATTAAATCAAAGGAGTGTATGTGTATCCAGGTTTTCAAAAAGCAAAGATTGAATTTTTCGAGAATGTTACTAAGTTTTATTTTCAGATCAACTAGAGGAGTTATAAAACTGACTTAAGGGTGAATGCTGTTAAAATTTTTTGAAAAAGTTTTGTGGTAGATAAAAGGTAAAAATGCGACAAGTTTTTTTTGTGTAATGCTTTGTTCTTAGAATTTGGTGATTCAAACAGTTCGTGGTAATAAACTTTAAGTTAGCAGTGGCTTGGGCTAGCAGTAACCGAAACTCTAAAGAAAAAAGATCAAATGATAAACTTTAATCAAGTTTAATGTTAACGAACAAAAGCTCCAAGCCTGAGAAAAGTTGTCGGTTATTTAAAAAAAAAGAATATCCCTCAAGAGAGTAGTGGCATGAAAATTACATCGTCAAATTTGGCATATCAGAGAGCAGTATTGTAGAGGTTTCAGTCTCACATCTACAAAATGTGGAATTTTGAAAATGTGGAACTTTGAGGAAAGTCAAGGATACGCGTTTTTTTTTAGGGTTTATAGTATCAACTGTAACCCCCTCTTCCTCCCCCATCTCAACGTGAAAAGTCCCCTGAAAACGTCTGTACAATTCTCAATAACCATTACTATATGTAAACAATGGTCAAAGTTCGTAACTTGCAGCCCCTCCTCCAGGGACTCTAGGGGATTAAGTTGTCTTAAAAGACATAATAATTATGTTTTACGACTATGCTGAACAAAATGACGATTCCAAATTTTTATCCGGTGACATTGGGTTGAAAATGAGCGTGGGACGGGGTCTAGGTACCCTCCAATTTTTTTTTGTCAATTAAAAAGGGAACTGGAACTTGCAATTTACGTTAGAATGAGCCCTCTCACGACATTCTAGGACCACTGGGTCGATACTATCATCTCTGGAAAAAATAAAAAATGAATAAACACCCATCCGTGATCTGTCTTCAGGCAAACAAAATAATAAATTCCACGTTTTTGTAACTAGGAGCTTAAAACTCCTACAGTAGGGTTCTTTGATATGGTGAATCTGATGGTGTGATTTTCGTTAAGATTTTATGACTTTTAGGGGTTGTTTTTCCCTATTTTCTAAATTGCGATGAAGGGGGAGTGAGTTGGTTGCCTTCCGATCATTTTTTACCCTTAAAGCTTAAGTTAAAAGGTACTAGAAGTTTGGATTTAAAATTAAATGACCCCTTCCGAAGTTCATATGATGACCCCTTTGATACGAAGTCAATCTGGGAAAAAAACATAATACATTTAAAACTATGGCCCTCTACTATAGGCATCACTATAGCATTGCCGCTTTATAATATCCCCCATATCAGGAAACTACGCATTGTTTTGTCCTAATACATTTTGATGGTGAAACTGCAAAGTTAAAATAATTTTCAGAAAAAAAAATAACATGAGTAAATTAAAGCGATACAAAAGAAAAAGTACCGGCTACACATGGTATGTCCATCTGTGTCCTAATAATTTTCTTATTTTTCTTTGAAACATTTAGAGCAATGCAAAAAAAATATAAAGAAACACTTACCCACTAGGCTGCTAAATAGTAGCCTATAGCGAACAGAATTATCCTCATTTTGTGCTCGCTTATAGAAATCTGACAAAGAAATGATTTAGAATAACAATCGTTCTTATATTTTTCTTCCGAAACACAATTCAGCAAAATTATGTAACTTGTCAAGTAGCTTGCCAATTTCTACCCACGCAAACATTAACTTCGAATTTATTCTCTTACAAATTCTTATTTTTATTTTCTCGACCAAATTAATTAGAAAAACAGTATCATATTGCAAAATTACCACAACTCAAATTGTCAAGAGCAGATTATAAAATAGCCATGAAGCTTACACGGAAATTGATCTGGATTTTTTTTTATTTAATGATCTCTTTGGGTTTTTTTTTACGCTAAAGTTTTTTACTGTTTTAAAAAGTAGAGTTAAGAGAAAGAGTCAAACTTTAGCGTAAAGAGTGGGGCGTTAAGGAGAAAAAGCCCATTTCATATACGGAGTTTTTACTGTTTTAAAAAGTAGAGTTAAGAGAAAGAGTCACACTTTAGCGTAAAGAGTGGCGCATTGAGGAGGAAAGGCCCATTTCATATACGGAGTAATTTCTGTTTGTTTTAAGTTTTAATGTTGCTCCTTATTTTCAGTTAAAATAACTAGTTTTTTTTATATTAAATTTTACTAAAAGGCAAAATGTGCACACTGGTGCTATTACTACTATTGCTGCTTCATTTACTACTAGTACTACTGCTGCAACTACTTTTGTTGCAACTTCTTGGAAGGCTAAGAGTATTGAGAAGACAATTTCAAGAAGTATACCAAAATACAGGCTATGAAAAGGACATATCACCAATTTGGAACCTTCCACATTGTGGAACAAATCATCCTAGGTGAAAACATCCAGGAATAGATTGGAGGGATTTTCTACTGACCAAAGGACAATATTTTAATACTACTACTATTCAATACTGTTGCTAGTAATATCAATATTACTACTTCGACTACTATTAAAGCTGTGCCTAAGGGTCTGAAGGTGAAACTTTCAAAACATTTTAAGTGGGGGAGATGAAGTGAATCACAACATACCGTCTGTATGCAGGTAGTCAAAAGAGTGTAACAGCAATATCTAAGAAACAGTTTGGTGTGTGAAGTTGAATTAACAGGGCTTGTTTTGAGGGATGTTAAACGAACCAAGAAAGTATTTGCATCTTAATGCTACTACTTCTGCTCATACAACTACTGCTATTACTATTAATACTGCTTCTGTTGCTATTACTACCCATAAAGCTTTAAATTTTACTGCTACTACTATTACTACTGCTATTAAAAACTAAAGGGATTAAGGCGAAAAATTTGGGATGCAGAGAAACTGTATGGAAAAATTTCAAAACCCACTGTGCCCACACACGTAGCCAAGCGGACGCATCAGAAATGCTTCAGGAACGTTTGATGGTATTAAGCTGAAACTTTCATCGTGTTTTGAAGAGGATGTTGAAGAAACCGAAGGTGCTATACTGCTGCTAATGCTGCTACAGCTATTACTACTAGACAAGCTGAGGGTATTAGCGTGAAATTTTTTAGAAATATTTAGGTGGATGTTTGAACTAACTAAAAACAAAATATGAGTATATGAACTTTAAAAAAGGTGACAAACCAATATCTGAAGAACAACTTATTTTATTAAGTTAGAGCCTTATGGTAAGTTGTGGGGTATTTTGAACTAGCCAGGAGGCACTTTGTTTGTACTTTTAATGCTACCACTAAAAATACTGTAACTAATGATGTTATGTGTATTAAGGTGAAACCTTTAGGAAACGTTTGGGAGGAGTCTCAATTAAATGAAAAAACTTTATGCATGCAGGTTTTCAAAAGAGCATATTAGCCTTGTCATGGGCAGCACCACTCTATAATAGCTGGATATATCATTGTAATTTATAAAGGAGCTAATTCGATTCAAAATTAAAGTACTAGTGCCCTTTATAAGAATAAAAAGTTATTAGGCCACGCAGGCCTTCTCTCAAGCCCATTCACTTTCAAAACGCACCCAGTCATATTTTTGAGACGACCATTTTATTCAGCATGGTAGAAAGATCCCGCAACTATGTCCTTAGGGATATTAGGCATGTCAGCCCCCACAATTATGCAGTTGGCCTATTTTACTTAAAAACTAAATGTTGCTTCAAGCTAAATCAAAAGGCATTTGTTTATGGTTGCCAATAAGCACCTCATTAATGTATCGAGAACGACTGGGGATAATAAGTTGAAACTTTTAAGGCTACTACTAAAGGTCTTTTTGGAATGATATTAAGTTTTATTTTTTAGGTCAACTTCAGGAGTTATAAAATTAAATTAATAAATGCTGTTAGCGAAAGCATAAAAAATTGTTCAAAAGTTTCTCCAACATACAAATAGCAACCCCCAATATTGATTCTTATGGAAAAAACTCAAAACATATAAGAAAAAATTCCATGATAAAAAACTATCAAATAATTCGTGGTAACGAACTGTAGTAAGGAGCGACCCGGCTCAATAGTAACCGAAACTCTTAAACAAGAAATTTTATAAGAATAGTTACATCAAAAGAATCGCATTTTAAAGCTGATTAAAAATATATTAATTTCATTAAGTTTTGACTTACCTATCAAAAGTTACGAGCCTGAGAAAATTTGCCTTATTTCAGAAAACAGGGAGAAACATCCCTTAAAACTCATAGATTCTTAACAAAAATCACACCATCAGATTTAACGTATCAGAGAACCCTACAGTAAAATTTTCAATCTCCTATCTACAAAAATATGAATTTTTTTTTTTTTGCCACAAGAAAGATCACGGATGCGTGTTTATTTGTTTGTTTTTCCCAGGGGTGATCATATCGACCCAGTCGTCCTAGTATGTCGCGAGGGGGCTCATTCTAACGTAAATTAAAAGTTCTAGTGCTCTTTTTAAGTGACCTAAAAAATTGGAGGGCACCTAAGCCCCCTCCTAGGCTCATGTTTTCTCCAAAGTCACTGGATCAAAATTCTGAGATAGCCATTTTATTCAGCATAGTCGAAAAGTCTAATAACTATGTCTTTTGGGATGACTTACTTCCCCAAAATCCCCGTTGGAGGGGCTGCAATTTACAAACTTTGACCAGTGTTTACATATTGTAATGGTTATTGGGAAGTGTACAGACGCTTTCAGGGGTCTTTTTTGGTTGGGGGGGGGGGTTGAGGCAAGGAGGTTAATGTGGAAGAAACATTCCATGGAGGAATTTGTCATGGTGGAATAAAATTTCCATGAAGGGGGCGCAGGATTGTTTAGCATTTAAAAAATAAACAGTCAAAAAATTAATTTAAAAAAGTTTTTTCAACTGAAAGGAAGGAGCAGCATTAAAACTTAAAATGAACAGAAATTATTACATATGAGGGGTTCACCTCCTCCTAATACCTTGCTCTTTACGCTAAAGTAATTTTATTAATTTTAACTATTTATTCTACGGCTTTTGTGATTCAGGGGTGATTCTTAAGGAATTGGGACTAATTTTAGGCTTTAGTGTAAAGAGCGAGGTATCAACGAGAGGATGAAACCCCTCATATACGTAATAAGAACTTACGAATATAGAAGTTCGTTACGTAAGTTAATTCGTAAGTTACGTATGTTTTTACTAATAAAACGTTCCTAAAAATTAAAAGTTCTAGTTACCTTTTTAAATAACCAAAAAATTAGAGGGTAACTAGACCTACTCCCCAGCTCCCGTTTTTCTCAAAATAGTCCGATCAAAACTATGAGAAAACCATTTAGCAAAAAAAAAAAAATATGCAAATTTCGTTTTTATTATTCATGTGCAGAGAGCCAAAACCTGCATTAATTCAAAAACGTTCAGAAATTAAATAAGAAAACAAGTTTTTTTTAACTGAAACTAAGGAGCGACATTAAAACTTAAACGAACAGAAATTACTCCGTATATGAAAGGGGCTGTTCTCTCCACAACGCCCCCGCTCTGTATGCCCCAATTCCTACTATTTCAAGCGAGGAATAATTGCAGGGACCCACAAACCAAATGAGAAACTGCATTGCCACTTAATTTAAAACCAAAAGCTCAAGCTATCGACCTTAAAAGCCTGGGAATAAGACTTTTTGCTACCCAAGAGGTCCTTGATCTGGTCGTTATAATTTTCGCCATTGTTTCTTATAATTATTCAATAATTTAAAGCTGCTCTTTACGTTAAGGTTTATTAATCCTTAACTTAGTCTTTTGTAGTATCAAAAAAAAAAAAAAAAAAAAACCCGGATGGTGATTGCGAAGCGTTTCCATTGCTGATTGTTTTTCAAAATATCCAAAAATTTGATTTAAAAATTCTACTGTTTAAGCTCTATCTTTCTTCTAAAACATAGAATTTCTTATCAATCCTGCAGCTGCAATTTGCATCAAAGGGACAAAAACTTGCATTCTTGGATTTACTACTCTAAAAATCCATCCATTCATCCTATCAGAATTATGATAGCAATTGCAAATTTTGTTAATTTTTTCCAAAAGGTTTTCAGTTAGTTCTAAAGTCTAAAGGATTAAAATAATGCCATCTAGCAGCTTTCTCATTTGGCCAAAAAAGTAAAATCCGAGTGGATTTTTTTTTTTTATATAGCTACATAGCTACACCGCAGCACAGAACGAACCATAGCCTATAGGAACCATAGTTTGAAGAATGTTTTAGCAAAAAAGTCTAGGGAATTGGGACTGGTGTTTTTTCTCCTTGAAAATCCCCCCTCACCCAAATGAAATCTGTCCCTCGCCAAAAACCCCCGTGAAAATTCCCCATACAAAGGGTAATGTACCACAGAGAAAGCATAAAGCATGTAGCTCAAAATGTTGATTAGATGTCGTAAGATTTATCTGATATCCCTATACCCCGTCACTTTTTGGTTAAATCTTAAAAATCGTCAATATATTTTTCTGTCGTTCAATATATTGCCGCAAAGCACATTAAAAACTCCTAATCATAACTTTAAACTCCTAAAAATACATTTTTTCTTTTTTAACCATCCCCCCTCCCCATAAATCCAATTATTCTAACGAATTTGTAAAATCACTCTCTAGTCTTCTGAGTTAGGGGGGCTGAGTCCCCCTCCTCTCACCCCTATAGGTAAATATAACCAAAAAGCTGACACAACTTTTTGATGATGTATTGGCCCCTGTTTACCTTGAACTTTCGATTAGAATTTTTCTTGCAACTTTGTTTTCTTTTCTTATCATCTCTTTTTATTAATTTATTTTTCCGTTTTGCTTTTTTTTTCTTTTTTTTTCATTTTCGTGTATCTATTTTTTCAGAGAGCCAGCATTTTTGGAGGTTTAAAGAAATTTCTAGTCCTTTTTTAAAAGTCGAAATTTATTGGAAACCAACCAGTATTTTCCACAAGGGGTAGTATTTTCCATGGGGTTGTTTTTGGGAGGGGTATTTTTCTGGCGTAAAAACAATTATTTTATTTTCCGAAAGGTTATCAGTTAGTTCTTAGGATTATAATAATACCATTGACCAGTTGTCTCATTTGGTCAAAAAAGAAAATTGTTTGGATCTAAAAATTTCGTCATGATCTGATTTCCTACAATACATAAGGTTTTCCACTTTTTATTGAAATCACTTTTATATATTGAATAAAAATATACATGGAGCTATATCACATTTTTCTCACTCAAAATAAGCAAATCATAATCCAGGCAGGGAGACCAAATTCTGTCATATCCTACACAGCATAATTATTGAGTGCCGTCCCTTTAACATTCAAGTGCTAAGAAATTGAACTAAACAAAAGTGGAATACCTTTGGAACCAATGAATACTAACTGTTAAGTGTTAAGTTAACTAACTGTTAAGTTATCAAAAAAGATCTAGTCATAAATGGTACCCCTCCCTCATTAACAAGAAAATTTGCTAAATAGATCAGGTACATACGCGATGAGGGGGAATTTCTACCGAAAATATGAAGATTCTTGTGATTTTATAAATAATCCCCAATGATTTTCAGGTAATCACCAATCTTGTATAGCTCCATGAGATCTTCGAAACTTGCACTGCCCAGTTTTACGCCAGACACCAGGAGACATGCTCGATTCGGTTTAAAACTATGAAACCACCAGAAAGACCTCATCACATTTTCATATTTTTTTAAAGAAACCGATAATTTGATGGTCACACTAACGCGTTTGGTCTACGATTTCCAACCCAAATAAAATTCAGGCACAGCAAGGATACAATTCAACTTTGATAATAGGTGGATTCGGAAATGAACGGGTTTTAACGGAATGACTTACATTAATAGAGGCAGTGTTATCTCTCTGTTATGGGTCGCTACTTCAATGATTAATTTCTGGGTTACCGACTTTGAATTTTTTTTCAAGAAAATTTAAACCATAGAGATTACATAATCTAGTGGCAAAAATCTGTAACATTCTAGCAGGAAACTAACAATTAGCAAACTCTTACAGATGACTAGTAGTCATTAAGGATTTGTGGTTTGATTAGTATGAATGGAATAACAATTGCATGAACTTTTCAAATGAATGTATTAGATCAAATTTTTCTATGCAAATACCCAGTAACTTGACACAGAAAAATAAATGAATGAGTCAAAGGTGATTTTAAATAAACTGGTAGTTTTACATAACGAGGTAATTTTGATCAAGGAAAATTTTATTCAGAGGGAGTATTTTTCTGCGAAGGAACCATCAGAGTATTCATCCGAGGGGGAGACTCAATAGATACTCAAGCAGCTAAAAGAAACTTTCCTTAAAAACCTAATTGGAAACTTGATTTTTCATAGGGTTTCCCCTAATCTTTGAAAAATGAATTATGATTGAAAATGGACGGAAAAGGGGTGATGGGAGGGAAAATACCAGCCCCAATGTTCTCCTTAGACTATTTAAAAAAAGAAGAAAAACCTTAAAACTTTGGTTCCTATAGGCTATAGTTCGCTCTGAATTGCGGTCTAGCTATCGTTGCAGCCATGATCAATACAAAATACCAAAATACTATGGAAAAATTCTATGGAAACAATGGCTACTACATAGTTTGGCTGGCTACTGCCAGGGAGTGAAAATGTTTTTATTTTGACGCTCTTGGTACTTTCAGTTTAGTGTAAGAAAGTGTACATTAATTGTACATTAATTCGGCCTAGGGGGGCAAAAACAGTTTCTATTTTGATATTCTTGGTATTTAACTATTAGTGTCGAAATTATTATTAGCCTACTATTAGTGTCGAAAATGTATACAAACGGAATCCCTGTAAATTATTTGGCCCAAAGGCCAATCAAAGTTTTTGATTTGATATTCTTGGCAGTGTTGCCACTTATGCCGCATTTCGCGGCATTACGCCGCGATTCTGAGAGAAATGCCGCATACAATTTTGATCATGCTGCATGCCGCGAAATGGCTTTTTATACCGCATTTGTTCCCGTATGTAAAATTTGTCCAACTTTAAGTTTCTTATCTTTCGCAAATGTCTTTGTTGCATAAAATGGGGATTTCAAAGTTTCGCGGAAGTCAACTAAGGACCTTAATTAGTGACTCCTCGGTCGGCAGCTTGTCCCCTGGGAGGCCAGTGTGTTCGAATAGGGTTGAGTTATTTTTGCGGGTTTGACGAAACTTTGACGTTTGAGTTTCTCAGTTCATCTCATGACTTCATGACCTCTGTTAGCTCAGCCCAAGCGTTTTCATGCCAAGTGTTTTCAGAAGTGTTTAATACTTCTTCATTTCGATCAAACATTAGACAAAAATGGCCGTTGATGTAGATTAATTTTAGAATTATCTTTTTAAATCTTTTTTTTGTAAGTATATAATTTATATTTTAGTGTTACGAAGGAGTCAAAATAATCAAAGGTCTCTAATAGTGGTTTTACAGAAGGAAACATGCTAGAACAAAAAGATACTTAAAAGACATAACATAGTCTAAAGATATAAGTATAATTTGCAAACTATATATCTGCTGCAGCATGTCTCCCTGTGGTTATAAACTGTGCTATTCCAGACATTTTTGTGCTTTACTCGAAACACTACATGCTCTGAACAAAACACTACAAATAAATAATATAGCCTATTTGACTGTTCTTTAGCCTACTAAGATTAAAATGAGGACGATTGTACATTATAGCTTAAATTTCAGTTTTTAAATTCTTGTTCTATGCTTTTAGCTTTGATAATACAATTTCTACTATTTGAGCAAAATAGTAAAATTCTAGCTTTGCTATCTTAGAAAAGGGTTTGGTTAGGAGAATGAATAGCCAAGTGAATCCTGGGCAAAAAACTTAGACCTACTCTGGGAAGGTATTTCCAAGCTTACACGTTCACCCTCCTCTGATTTCTAAGTCTTCAAAATTTCCCTACTTGACAAGTCTATATCCATTGAAACTTTGAAAAAATAATTGTTGTTAAACAGAAGGAAACATGGTTGAACAAAATTTCTTTAAAAGACTGCTTTGAATGGGGAGGGGCTTCAGAAATTGCTATGATCCAAAATAATTATAAGTAGACTAGCTGTTGGGGTGGCGCTTCGTACCACCCCAACACCTAGTTGGTGGGAGCACTTCGCGCCCCCCCCCCTCTAGCCCCCACGCGCGTAAGTCGTTACGCGCCATATTAGTTACACGCCATTGTAGTTGTGTCCCTGTGTCCCACCTGTGAATATAGATAAAAGAGAAAATATTTCTCTTTTCGTTATAGATATATATGTTTTTAAATACGTAAAACTTGCGAATAAACACCATTCTTCGATGTCCCATTGTCTGTGCTGATAAATAGATTGTCAGGTGTACCGACTCTTGAACATGCAACATAGAATTATCCATGGGAAAAACAATCCGTATTCAGAACTATACCTCATTATTCTAATGATTGCCCTTGAGCTTTGTTGATGGTGATTGCTAATCTAACATTCCCTGTGTCCCCGTCGTCATTTATATATCCCCCTGTACCCCCGGCATCCCCGTTGTAATTGTGTCCCTATGTCCCGGTCGTCATTTACATTCCCAGTATCCCGGTCGTCATTTGTGCCCCAGTGTTCCAGTCTGTAATTTCTCTTTGAGCGTCCCGGTCGTCATTTATATTCCCTGTGTCCCGGTGTCCCGATCTTCATTTGCGTCCCGGTGTCCTGGTCTGTAATTTATCTTTGAGTGTCCCAGTCGTCATTTATATCTCCCGGTCGTTATTTGTGTCCCAGTGTCCCAGTCTGTAATTTCTCTTTGAGTGTCCTGGTCGTCATTTATATTCCCTGTGTCCCGGTTTTAAGTTTTCTTTTTTTTCCTTTATTTTTCAGTTTTTTTCCCTTTTTTTAGTTTTTTTTTCTTTTTCAGTTTTTGTTTTTTTTTTAGTTTTTTAGTTTTTTCATTAGTTTTTAGTTGTTTTTTTTTCTTTTTAGTTTTTTTGTGGTTTTTACCATTTTTTTTAGTTTTTTACCTTTTTTTTAGTTTTTTAGCTTTTTTAGTTTTTTAGTATTTTATTTTTAGTTTTTTTTAGTTTTTTTCTTCTTTTGTGTTAATGCTAAAGCCAAGGTTCGAACCTGGAACATAACGCTTTACCAAATCAGCTACTTCGGCTTGAATACATTTGTTTTGAGCAGCTTCCTCGGCTGTTGCCATTGTAGGTTCTTCAGTCATTTTACGCTTAGAAATTTCTCTTTCAACGATCTTCTTACAAGTAAAAATTTGCCTTTGAACGATTTTCTTAAATACCTGTGTCCTGGTCGTCATTTATATTCCCTGTGTCCCGGTCGTCATTTGTGTCCCGGTATCCCAGTCTGTAATTTCTCTTTGAGTGTCCCGGTTGTCATTTATATTCCCTCTGTCCCGGTCGTCATTTGTGTCACGGTCTGTAATTTCTCTTTGACTGTTTTTTCTTTTTGTTTTTTTTTTCTTTGTTTTCTTACTTTCTCTATCAGCCGCAAGCCTGTTCTCTTGCTGTTCTTGTGATTTCTCGGCACGCTTTCTTTTCTTACTTTCTCTATCAGCCTCAAGTTTTTTGGCATAGACTTTTTGAGCAGCTTCCTCGGCTGTTGCCATTGTAGGTTCTTCAGTCATTTTACAATTAAACATTTTTCCGTCCACGATCTTCTTACAATTAAAAATTTGTCTTTGAATAATTTTCTTAAATACTTTTAATGACGTCATCGTCATAACAAACATGACGACAACTGACGACATGATGACATGGCGTCACACGGCAGACATAAGACACATACAACTTATTTATATATATATAGATATACGTATAATTTGCAAACTGTCTTTCCAACATATCTCCCTGTGGACATATGCTGCTCTACTCCAGACCTTTGTGTGTTGCTGCTCTGTCTTTTGGTAAATTTGGAGCAAACCATATAACGAGCTTTCATAGAAAGTAAATATACCACTTGATGCGTTTTTATATGCTCTTTATGGATATAATTATCGCTTCTAGTGCAAATTCAGATTTAAGTACTTTTTTAGCTCTTAAAAATGACAAAAAAAAGTATGACAGTTCATATAACTGACTTGCCAAACAAGCAAGCATGCCACTTGATGCCTTTTCTTATGTTCTTTGCAAATATGATAATTGCTTCTACCACATTTTCAAATTTAAGAACTTTTTAAGCTCTAAAAATGACAAATTTTCAAAGAAAATACAAGTTATCTCTCATTTCCAACAAAATAGTTATGTTTTCTCTGTGTTATTTTCAGCAAAATAATACTACATTTTCTCAATGCTAAAATTATTTATAATAACGTTAGGTTAGGTTAAAATGTACTTGAATCTGAATTTGTGGTAGAAGTTATTAGTGTATTTCTAAGAATGCAAAAATTACACCAAGGGGCTAACCACTCGGATTGTTCAGGAGCGATTCAGTCAAGCATTATTTAGTTCTAACCTGTTTAAACAGAGTCTAGAGAAGAAGTAAGGTGCAGACACCAAACTGCCGGTTAATGAATATATAAGAAAATTGTATTGTATAAATAATTAAGGATAAGCTGCGTCTAATCCTAGAGATAAATTGAACACAGCACAAGGGCCGAATAAGAAGCAATGGTTTTATTTTAAAAAGACTGATATATCGTTTTTGTTTAATTAAAATAAATTCAGGACAAATTTATGTATTGTAGTATAAGTACAATTTTGCATAATCTTCGTACTGAAATAAGAATTAAAAATATATAAAACAAGCTAATTAATAACTAATGAATGAAACAAACTAACTAATGAACGAAACAAAATGTCCCCAGAATATTTAAATTTGTTATAGCAAAACCCGAGTCTTGCTGTAGAACTACCAAAGCAAACTACAAAAGCAGTCAATGACCAGTCTCAAGTCCAAGGCCTTTCCAAGAAACAATCCCACCCCTTGGTAAATAAACCCCAATAAAAATTACCCATACTAAAGCAGTCAAATGACCAGTCTCAAGTCCAAGGCCTTTCCAAGAAACAATTCAACCCTTTAGTAAGTGAACCCCGATAAAAATGGTCAAAACCCTAATAAAGTTCTTATATAGTTCTTGTTATTGACCACAGTAACATGGGAAAAAAAAGAAATATACGAGGGCTCCATTTGCCAAATGTGCAGGCCCATCGTGAAAAGTTGAAATTAAATTATTGGGCTAGAGGCAGACCGCGTTTACCAAAATATATGTTAGAAGACTTAACGGATGCTTCGGTTCACGACGAATCAAGTTCCGAAGGAATTGGAACAAATTCCCCTTTTGTGTTGAAAGTTAT
Source organism: Artemia franciscana (assembly GCF_032884065.1). Lineage (NCBI taxonomy): Eukaryota > Metazoa > Arthropoda > Branchiopoda > Anostraca > Artemiidae > Artemia > Artemia franciscana. Next base: position 26,316,379 of record NC_088866.1, read on the forward strand.
CACTTCTGGAAGAAATTTGGGGTCAGACCTTCTAAAAGGCTCACGCTGGATTGTGGATCTGCCTTACCTTTTTGAGAATTATGAAAAGCTCGTGATTCGCCACATGTAAGTTTTTTCTTTGTCTTTCATTTTACGTCATTGATTTACTGCTATCAAAATTATTAGGATGGGGAATTATTCTGGGTTGCAATTAATACAACTTGTACCTTATTAATTCTTGATAATTGTCTTTTCTGCTATAGAGAAAGAATGTTCGATAACTTTTAAAGATATTTTCATCCCAAAACAGAAAGTTAAGAAAGTAACACCATCAGATTCAGCGTATCACAGAACCTTATTGTACAAGTTTCAAGCTCCTATCTACAAGAATGTAGAATTTTGTATATTTTGCCAAAACACAAATCCCGGATGCGTGTTTATTTATTTAATTCTTTTTTCCAAGGGTGATTGTACCGACCCAGTGGTCTTAAAATTTTGCGAGAGGGCTCATTCAAATGGAAATGAAAAGTTCTAGCGCCATCAAAATCTTGATATAGCCATTTTATTCAGCATAGTTGAAAAACCTTATAACTATGTCTTTCAGGACGACTTACTCCCCCAAACTCCCCATGGGAGAAGCTGCAAGTTAAAAACTTTGACCAGTGTTTGCACATAGTAATGATTATTGGGAAGTGTACAGACGTTTTCAGTGGGATTTTTTGGTTGGAAGGAGGGGTTGAGAAGAGGAGGTTATGTTGGGGAAACTTTCCATGGAGGAATTTGTCACGGGGAGGAAAATTTTCCATGAATGGGAGGGGGCAGGATTTTCTAGCATGATTTAAAAAAACAATGAAAAAATAAATATGAAAAAGTGTTTTCAACTGAAAGTAAGGACCAGCGGTAAAACTTAAAAAGAACAAAAAATATTACACATATAAGGGGTTCATTTCCTCCTAATCTCTCACTCTTTACGCTAAAGTATTTTTTAGTAATTTCAATTATTTATTCTACGGCCTTTGTGATTCAGGGGTCATTCTTAAGGATTTAGGACAAAATTTAAGCTTTAGTGTAATGAGCGAGGTATTGACAAGTGGGCGAGCCCCCCTTATATACGTAATAGATACCTGCGAATATAAAAGTTCGTTAGGTAAGCTAATTCGTAAGTTACGTATATTTTTACTAATGAAAACAATCGTAAAAAAATAAAAGCTCTAGTTGCCTTTTTAAGTAGCAAAAAATTGGAGAGCAGCTGGGCCTCCTTCCCCGCTCATTTTTCTCAAAATCGTTCGATCAAAATTATGAGAAAGCCGTTTAGCCAAAAAGATAAAAATTCAAATTTCGTTTTAATTATTCATCTGCGCAGAGCCGAAATCAAAACATGGATTAACTAAAAAAACGTTCAGAAATTAAATAAAAAACGATTTTTTTTAAATGAAAGGAAGGAGTAACATTAAAACTTAAAACGAACAGAAATTACCCAGTATATGAAAGGGGCTGTTCCCTCCTCAACGCCCCGCTCTTTACGCTAAAGGTTTTACAGTATTAAACAGTAGATCTTTTAAATTATATTTTTGGTAAAAAATAAGGAGAGGGGCACATTTGAAGGAAGGCCTAAAAATTCAGAAAAGAACTTAAAATAACCATAAGTAGCTACTTATACTATTCCTAAGAGCGAATGCTTTGCTATACCCCACCCCTCGCCCCTCTTTAAGCGACAGTTTATAGCCCATTATATATTTCCCCATTACATTTTGAAATAGCCCCACTTTTTACTTCTGTATTAATTTATGACGAAAGCTAATCAATCGGCGGAAAAAATGAGTCGTGCTATTCTGAAATAAATAAAAAAAAACAAGTTTTTTCAACTGAAAGTAAGGAGCAACATTAAAACTTAAAACGAACAGAAATTACTCCGTATATGATAGGGGCTGTTCCCTTCTCAACGCCTTGCTTTCTACGCTAAAGTTTGACTCTGTCTCACAACTATCCATTTACAAAAAAAAACTTGCCATTTTGAAAAATAAAAAAATATACTATGACGTTTAGGGGTGTTTCCCCTTATTTTCCAAACTCGTAACTCGAAGAAGAGGGGGATATGTTGGGGGAACTTTCCTTGGAGGAATTTGTCATGGGGGAAGAAAATTTTCATGAAGGGAGCCCAGGATTTTCTAGTATTATTTAAAAAAAAATAATGAAAAAATAAATATGAAAAAGCGTTTTTTAACTGAAAGTAAGGAGAAGCATTAAAGCTTAAAACGAACAGAAATTATTAAGCATACGATAGGCTCACCTCCTCCTAATACCTCGCTCTTTACGCTAAAGTATTTTGAGTAATTTCAACTATTTATTCTACGGCTTTTGTGATTCAGGGGTCATTCTTAAGAAATTGGGACAAAATTTAAGCTTTAATGTAAAGAGCGAGGTACTAACGAGGGGTTGAGCCCCTTCGTATACGTAATAAAAACATGAGAATACAGAAGTTAGTTACGTAAGCTAATTTGTAAGTTACGTATATCTTTTACTAATAAAAAGATTCGTAGAAAATTAAAATTTTTAGTTGCCTTTTTAAGTAACCAAAAAATCGGACGGCAACTAGGCATCCTCCCCCGCTCCATTTTTTCTCAAAATCATTCGATCAAAACTATGAGAAAGCACTTTAGACAAAAAAATAAATATTAAAATTTTAGTTTAATTATTCATCTGCGGAGAGCCAAAATCAAAACATGCATTGATTCAAAAACGTTCAGAAATTAAATAAAAAAACAGTTTTTTTAACAGAAGTAAGGAGCGACATTAAAACTTAAAACGAACAGAAATTACTTCGTATATGAAAGGGTCTGCTTCCTCATCAACGCCCCGCTCTTTACGCTAAATTTTTTACTGTTTTAAAAAGTAGAGTTAAGAGAAAGAGTCAAACTTTAGCGTAAAGAGTGGGGCGTTGAGGAGGAAACAGCCTCTTTCATATACGGGATAATTTCTGTTCGTTCTAAGTTTTAATGTTGCTCCTTACTTTCATTTAAAATACTTGTTTTTTTATCTAATCATTAAAAAGTACGGATAAAGGTTCTGAAAGAATGTCTGCAAAGGCTTTAAAGGATTTGAGAAATAAACTAGCTAATTTGATCCTCCTAACTCATAAAAGCATATTGGTATTTTTAATCGTACTAATAAGAACTTTGTGAATTACTCGAATAAAAATTTAAATGATAGTTGAGATGCAACTGAATTTGGGGCACGGATTTTTACTTTGAATTTGATTTTAGGGAGTCAAGTGAGACTTAATTTTTCTTGGAATTTGGTTAGTAATTTCCGTTGGAATTTGGTAAATCGACACGGGTCTGTTTAGAGGGCATTTCCTGTCATGCCCCAAAGGATTTTGTGAAGTTTTGAAATACTTGGCTTTCCTGATTGGTAGTTCCAGGACAGTTTTTGGCTTGGTTACATACATAAATAAAATTGGGTGGTTTAATCTGACAATGAAATACAACAAACTTTCGGTTAGATCGTATAATTTCCACTTCTCGCCCATTTCTAGCTATATTTTATATTTTATTTCATATTTCAATTACCCTGCGTCGCTCACTACTCTACATACTACCTATCCTTTTTGAAGCTATAGCACTTTCCTTTCTACCAAAACAATAAAATCGCTACTTTACTATTTTACTTCCTCACAACCAATTAGCAATTTATTTACAGGTGCCAAGACATCAATTTGGTTTCAAATATGATGTTTTCTAAAGAACATAGAGTTGGATTGCGCTCAAGACTCATCTTCAAATGCGAATCATGTCATGAGGAAGCCACAATTCACACAGAAAAACCCCTTGCTCCTAGAAGGCTTAAAAAAAAGACTCAACGAAAACCGTAGTCAAAAAACGGAAAAGGACTGATTTTGATAGTGTGAATACTATCAGAAAGAAACACAAAACAGAAACAGGAACAGTAAGTGTCAACAAAGAGGTAGTGGTTGGTGCAATAAATGGTGGAATGACTCACGCCCAGGTTCAAGAACTTTTCTCTACCATTGGAATAAATACACCGTCTCAAAAAGTCTTTACGAAATTTGAGAAAGAAATTTGCGTAGAATTGGAAAAAGTTCTCTATGACTATCTTATCGAAAATGGGAAAACCGAGCGAAGGATGGCACTGGAAGCAGGTGAGAAAACTCACCCAAATGGAGCTGTAGAGACATGTGTTATAGTTGATGGAAGCTGGTGTACACGAAGTTATGGGAATAGATATCGTGCACTCTCAGGCTGTGGAGTGGTGATAGGTTTCTATTCGAAGAAACTCTTAAATCTAGGAATTAGGAACAAATATTGCTGTGCTTGCGTGAAATACAGGCATCAAGTAAATAGATCTGTTCCTGAACATACATGTTTTATGAACTGGCAGGGGCCCAGTACAGGTATGGAGTCAGATATATTAGTTGACGCATTCCGAATAGCAACATCCATGCACATATCTAAGATATACTCGATTTGTTGCCGACGGCGATTCAAGTACCCATTCTGAAATTATAGCAAGGGTACCATATGGCAGAAATGTAGAAAAAATTGAGTGTGCTAATCATGCGTGCAAATGCTTGAAAAACAGACTATATAAGAAGCAGCATGAAAATGCCTAATGCAGAAGATTTCTTAGTGCCGCAATAATAAAGAAAATGTGTGATTTTGCCAGAAATGCAATTGTATGTGCCACCACAGAGAAGAAAAGCGTGAAGGATCTCATCAGTGCGCTGAAGGCAATTCCTCTACATTTTTTCCGTGGCAACCATAGATTTTGTCCTACACGCTGCTCGTTCTCCGGGAAAGTTCTACAGGTCAATCCTGAAGACACCCCTAGCAACATCTTTCTCAGCCATGTGTATTCAGCCTTTGATACGCTGACCAGAAGGACTCGTCTACTGATAGGAAACCACACGAGCAACCTGGCAGAATATTTTATGAGCATAGTTGCAAGGCTTATAGGAGGCAAAAACATCATGGTTAGCCAAAGTGTGCGATATACCACCCGTGTTAAAGCAGCAGGAATCCGATTTACGAAAGGTCACTCAGCTCGCCTTGAAATATTTCGAAGAACTGTAGGATCTACACCAAGTAGGCAGTTGAAAAAACTTGCACAACAGCGGGCCATGACTACTGCTCGACGTAAAAAACTGTCTGCTAAAAAGCGCCTTTTCACTAATGCTTCCACAAAACTCCCTTCAAAAGAAATCAGGGAGCCAACCGGAGCAGACAAAAACTACGGCTCGAACGCAACTGCTCCGGATCTTGATTGCAGTGTGCTCGAAATTGCAAAAACAGATTTTTTGACTCGTCTCCAATGTACAGCAACAGATATCCTCAGTATCGAAAAAGCCACTAGGCTTCAGAGAAATTCTATCGATAATAGCTGGATAAAATACAGAAAAAACAGAATTACAGCTTCCGTAGCTGGTGCTGTTTGTAAAAGGCGGTTGAAGACTGTGGGCTCATTAGTTCGGCAGCTGCTGTATCCCAGAAACCGCCAAACAAAAGCAATGGAGCATGGTCAGATGTATGAGCCTGTAGCTATTGCAGCTTTTGCAAAGAAAATGGGTTGCATTGTGAACTCTGCTGGGCTTTTCATTCACAAGGAATATGGGTTTCTAGGGGCCAGTCCGGACGGGATTGCAATTTTTCCTTCGGGTGAGAAGACTCTTTTGGAGGTGAAGTGCCCTTTGACAGCAAAAGGGCTTACATTGGAAGAGTGGATAGCGCTTAAAAAAAATACATGTCTAGAAAAGAAAGTTAATAGTGAAATAAAGCTGAAAAGAACACATGACTACTATTACCAAGTTCAAATGCAATTGGAATGTTGTGACATTGATTTTGTATACTTTGTAATATTTTTAGGGGAAGAGGAATTATATTATGAAAAGATTGGTCGTGAACGTGAATTCTGGTCTAACAAAATGCTGCCAAATCTACAAAAATTTTATTTTGAGGCTCTGTTACCAAAAATTGTCGACGGAAGGTTGCCAAGAAGTATGGAGATACGAGAACCGTTTATATAAATCCAACTGTGCTAGGTATGGGTAGTTATCATGTGTCATTACAGTCTTATCCGAATACAAATTCAGATATACAAATACTCAAGCAACAATCGAACTTCAGAATATTTTTTAATGAACCCGTATGAATAAGCTAAATAAAAAAAAACAAGTTTTTTTAACTGAAAGTAAGGAGCGACATTAAAACTTAAACGATCAGAAATCACTTCGTATATGAAAGGGGCTGCTCCCTCCTCAACGCCCTGCTTTTTACGCTAAAGTTTTTTACTGTTTTAAAAAGTAGAATTGAGAGAAAGAGTAAAACTTTAGCGTAAAGAGCGGGGCATTGAGGAGGGAGCAGCCCCTTTCACATACGAATAAATTTATATTCGTTTTAAGTTTTAATGTTTCTCCTTGCTTTCAGTTAAAAACATGTCTTTTTTTTTATTTAATATCTGAACGTTTTTGAACTAATGCATGTTTTGATTTTGGCTCTCCACAGATGAATAATTAAAACGAAATTTCATATTTATATGGCTTTCTCATAATTTTGATAGAATCACTTTGAGATAAAAGGAGCAGGGGAGGAGGCTTAGTTGCCCTCCAATGTTTTGGTTACTTAAAAAGGCAACTAGAACTAGAACTTTTAATATTTTACGAACGTTTTTGCTAGTAAAAGATCTACGTAACTTACGAGTTAGCTTACGTAACGAACTTCTGTATTCTGTTAGTGTTAAATTTTATTGCTGCTCCTTACTTTCAGTTGAAAAAACTGTTTCATATTTATTTTTGTATTGTTCTATTTTGAAATAAGGCTAGAAAATCCTGCGCTCCCTTCATGGAAATTTTCTTCCCCATGACAAATTCCTCCATGGAAAGTTCCCCCAACATAACCCCCTGTTCTCAACCCCCCCCCACCCCAACCAAAAATCCTCCTGAAAACGTCTGTACATTTCCCAATAACCATTACTATATAAACACTGATCAAAGTTTTTAACTTGTAGCCCCTTCCACGGGGATTCTGGTGGAATAAGTCGTCCCCAAAGACACAGTTATAAGGTTTTTCGACTATGCTGAATAGAATGGCTATCTCACAATTTTAATCGGGTGACTGTGGGAAAATAATTAGCGTGGGAGGAGGCCTAGGTGCCCTCCAATTTTTTAGATAACTTAAAAAGGGTACTATATACTTCATTTTTTATATATAATTCACTTGTATATAACTTCATTTCCGTTGGAATGAGCCCGCTCGCAACATTCTAACCAAAAATCCTCCTGAAAACGTCTGTACATTTCCCAATAACCATTACTATATAACACTGATCAAAGTTTGTAACTTGTAGCCCCTTCCATGGGGATTCTGGTGGAATAAGTCGTCCCCAAAGACACAGTTATAAGGTTTTTCGACTATGCTGAATAGAATGGCTATCTCACAATTTTAATCGGGTGACTGTGGGAAAATAATTAGCGTTGGAGGAGGCCTAGGTGCCCTCCAATTTTTTAGATAACTTAAAAAGGGTACTATATACTTCATTTTTTATATATAATTCACTTGTATATAACTTCATTTCCGTTGGAATGAGCCCGCTCGCAACATTCTATGACAACTGGTTCGATATAATCACCCCTGGAAAAAAAATCCATATTTTTGCTGATAGAAGCTTAACACTTCCACGGTAGGGTTCCCTGATAGGCTGATTCGGATGGGTGTAATTTTGGTTTTATTACTTTTATCGGGTGTTTCCCTCTATTTTCTAAAATAAGGCAATTTTTCTTAGACTCGTAATTTTAGATAGGTATCTCATATATTTAAAGTCAGCATTAAAATGCGATTTTGTTCATGTAGCTATTGGTATCAAAAACCCGTTTTTTAGAGTTTTGGTTACTATTGAGCCGGGTCGCTCCTTAGTACAGTTCGTTACCACGAACTTTTTGATAAAATGAAATAAATTTGTCACTTCGCTGCGAGCAATTATTTAAATTATATTTTTCTAAATAGGTCTGCATGAAGTAAAAACCCGAAAATATGTACTTTTTATTTGTAATTTCCACAATTTTATACCGCATCTCCTGGCAAATAATGATGACCAGACCACAGGCACACACGCAGGCGAGGGATTCACCCACGTTAAATTTGTATAATGCTTAATTTTGTCAGCGAAATGTTTAATTTTCCTGTGTTTTCCTGGTATTTCTTTCGTAAGAGCTGAACCCCCCTCCTCCAAAAAAAAATCTCGAATAATAATTTCTCTAATTTTCTCCTCGAATAATAGTTCTTTTCCAAATAAATATTCCTATTTACTTGTCGAATTACGAAGAATGAATATACATTAGTCGTAATTTTCAGTGAGAAACCCCTTGAGTTTAATGACGGCAGTGAAATCTGATAACCTTGAGTATTTGTGTGATATGCCGTGATTGAAAAAGAACTAACAGGCAGTATAATTTTTGGAGGAGCGTCCGGCCTTAAAGATCTAGAAACAGATTAAGGCCAAATGGCTAATCCTCTGAGAAAACCAAGTTCAGATTTGGATTCAGCATGTGGGTTTACCTCTATAAGTCATATCTATTTTGACGATACTGATCGAAACGATCCTACCTTCTGCCAATTTTCCGGTTTCGTCGAAATTCCGGAGCTACTTGTCTGGCGAAAAATTGAAGCTCAGAAACGAATTTAGCGTATCTCCTTGCGTCCTTACCCCTATTTCTAACATCTAGTCAACTTCAAATAAAAAATATACATATAACAAATTATCCGGTTTCAGCCGGATTCCGGACGAAATATATGTCCAGCTAAAAACCGATTGTCATATACGGTTTCAGCATGCCCTCTTACCCCAAAATCGAACATCTTATCAACTTCAAATAAAACTTTTACATTTAACTAACTTTCCGGTTTTTGCCGGATTACGGGCGAACAACTTATCCGGCGAGAAGATGGCTTTCATTGCCGTGTTCAGCATGTTTTCTTATCCCATAGTCGACTATCTCATTAGCTGTTTAAAAATATTTTGTCTGTCCCTTAAATTGAATCCCCACCCCTAAGTGTAGGGCTACAGAGCCCATCTACGAACTCGACCTTTCCCTTGACCCAAAGGATCCTCCCATCGAGTTCCATCAAAATATCTCATTCTCTTCGACAGTTATCGTGCTTAGGCTACAGGTACAGACGGACAACTTCTGCAATGTCATAGGTATCCCTCCACTTACGTTTTGGGCTCCCGACAAGCAAAACAAAAGAAGTCCAAAACGGATGATAGTTGAACAGGCATTCAAAATGAACAAGACCAAAGGTTTCTATAGAATCCCAGAATTTAATCTGTGATCCAAACAATTGGCTCTTGTAGGTATCCGTTCTTCACTGGACTCCTTAAAGTTTAACTGAAAAGCAAATTTTTGTATGTGTATTTTAAGTGAATATAATGCAATATCGGATTGTGTTAAGAGGAGTTTTTGGCATTTTTACGGTTTTCTCTAGCATGATGTTCAGAATATTTAAGGCCATGCTCACAGCGCTAAGTTATACTATGACGCGGAAACTTTGAACCTCAGTACAAACTCGGCTTTTCAGTGGCCCAATCAAATGAGCTTGGTTAACACTGCTCAGTGCGTGAACGCCGATTTGTCGTAAATCGTTTTCGTCAAGCAAGCAACACAGCTACTAGCTATAGAGGTACTCCAAATCTGACAGGGAATATCACTGTATGGAATTTTATTAATCGCGAATATATTCAAGTAATGCATACAACGGATATTTTGGCCCTTCTTGGCAAGGGTCCTCGTCAGGCTGTCAAACTTCATGATCAACAGGGAAGGATACTTTCTCTGAATAGGATCGTAATTGACATGTCCGTTTAATACGTTGCTTGAATATGTGTGTCGAAGTCAGCAAGGGCCTAAGTCATAGCAACGAAGTAACGCATTTTCATTTGGTCTTTCAGCCCTTTTCGGTCAACAAATTTTACTATTCAGATTTAGAAACAGAATTTTTCATTGAGTGGTTTTTGTTGTTGTGTGTGTTATTTTGTACTCTCTCTATTTCTTTCCTTTGATTACTCCACTATCTTAAACCTATAGAGTGGGTCATAAACATTATTATTATACGATAATAGTTGCGTTTTGCAGATACCATGGTATTCGATATACGGTCTAAAGTCGTTTCTGCAGCTACCATGGTATCCGATACCACGGTCAAAAGGCGTTTTTGCAGTTCTCGTGGTATCTGGCCAGCTACCGCGGTAACTGATATTCAGATATCACGGTCCGACCGTGGCATCTGCTCGTTGTATCTGAAAAGTCATCTCATTTTCATCAAATTTTGTCAAATTGGTGAGAAAGAATTTCAGCACTTAGTTTTGTAATTGGATATCAGTTTTTCTTTTGGGATGACTTTTGAAAAGTGTAATTTCGGCAATATAATAGTCATTTTTGCAGTGGACCTAATATCATATATTACGGTAACTGCAAAACCACTAACTGCAGATCCACAGTTACCGTGGTAACAGGGGTATCAGCAAAAACGCAACATATGTGTGTTTACGTCATATCTACTGTGACTCGACGTCATATCTGCTGTTGACGAAACTAATCAAAACTTCCTGCCTTACTTCTGCCAAATTTCCGACTTCAGCCGGATTCCCGGCGAAGGATTTATCCGGAAAGTATAAAGGGTTCTCAGCAGGCTGGCACTGGAAGAAATTAAACTAATGCAGGTTCGTTTCTTTCACCAGCAAGTCAATCCATGAAAGAAAGGACATAATAGCCAAATATTTCTCTTGTTTATAGACCAAACGTGTTACAACATATAGGCAGAAGTGATAGATATCGATCAGGAATATGAGAATGGTGATAAAGACTCAGACGATAGTGAACCCTCCAACAAAAAACCGAGGATCACAAAGAAAAGGGCAGACCAAAGATACAAGACTGAGTGGGAAAGAGAATCTGACTTTAATGAATGGTTACGAAAAGGAAAGGTGCAGACCGGTCAAAACAGTGGATATTTAGCTCACTGTCTTTACTGCAAAAAGGATTTCGTTTGTAAAAAAGGGAAACACGACGCAAAAAGGCACAAACAGACCAAAGCTCACGAAGAAAATAAAAAAGCGTGGATAACTTCGTCTTCTAAGACCATGCCATTGAGTCTTCATTTTTCTGGTGATTCAAAAATCACCAGTGTTCAAAACACTGTTGAAGCGAAACTAGTGACATTTCTCGTTGAGCACGATCTACCCTATTCGCTTTCTGAAGACTTGCTGAAACTTGTGAAAAGTATGCCAGGCCCAGATCTTCTAAGCCAGGCCACTCTTGGTAGAACTAAAGCAACTAATATTGCTCGACAAGCGTTGGCCCCTCATTTTTATGAAAAGCTTCTTGAAAGCCTGAAAACGAATATTTTCTCCGTAGTAATTGAAGAGACCACAGATTCCTCTGTAGCCAAACAACTTGCCGTTTGTGTCAGCTTTTGTGACAAAGCAATGAATGTGCAGGTAGATTTGCTCGCTCTTGTCGAATGCCGCGACGGATCAGTGTCTGGTCTATTCAACCAGCTAGTGAAGGTGATGGATGATGTCAAGAAGGCGGGTGTCCCTCTATAAAACTGGGTCGGATTCTGCTCTGACACAACGAATGCTATGATGGGGATAAACCACTCAGTAAAAACACTTGTTGAAGGGAAATATCCCTGGGTTACAGTTGTGAAATGTAGCTGCCATCTGTGTGCCCTAGTTGCAAGTTATGCTTGCAAAAAACTGTCCAAGAGCCTCGAAGATCTATGTCGGACTGTGTGCAATCACTTCAGGCACAGTGCAAAACGCCAAGATGCATAATAGGAAGGAATTTTAAGTCTTTACTCAAGTGGAACAGCACAGATTCCTTGCTTTGGCTCGTGACAACACACTGGTTGTCGTTTCAAAACTGTGCACGCCATATTCTCGAACAGTGGGATACTCTTACTTTGTACTGGGACTCGTTGGTACTTGATGATCCCTCGCATGCTAATGATCATGTAAGAATGACACTAAACAACCCATACTCGAGGGTTATGATGTTTTTAGTCGAGTACGTGTTGGGAGAGCTGAATGAGTTCAATACCATCTTCCAGTCTGAAAAACCCCTATTTCACCTCATGAAAGCCCAGGTAGAAAAACTTCTTCAGACATTAGCCGTGAACTTTATGAAGCCTTCATATGTTAGAACAGTCAACCCTTTGACATCAATCCGCATGACGAAGTGAACTATCTTCCCGACGAAAATGTCTATATCGGCTACAAAGGGTACGATTTCCTTGTGGGCTCAAAACGAGAGAAGTTACCAGTGGCCATTTTGTAGCGGAATGTCTCCGAATTTGTCGCTCCGCGAGGGATTTCTACGTCGAAGATGTCCAACAAATTCTTGACCGTTTTCCATTCTCTGAAAAGATCTAAAACCTGGTACAATTTCTTACCCCAAGCTTTAGTTATGAACTGAAAGTTCCCAGTCTTCGTCAGTTCTTCGACTACTACGATTCTGCGCTTTGGAATAAAGCAAAGTTAGAGCAGGAATGGTGGTCTATACCGAGTGTAGCTCTACCTAGTAGTGTCGATCTCCCTGACGCGGATGACACGGACACTGTCGTTTACTGGCGCCACATCTTGCAAACGAAGTCACCAAATGGTAGTCGGATGTTCCCAAATGTCGGGAAAAGGATTCAGTACTTTTTCTCACTCCCTTTCTCAAACATTATTGCCGATCGTCTCTTCAGTTTGCTCAAGGAAGTGAAAACTGATGAGCGAAACCAACTGAGTGCAGTGTGGCCTTAATCGCAATTCTAAAGGAGGGATTGACTCGGGCAAGTCAGTGCTAAAGCTAGAACCCGGACTAGTCAAGCGTGTACTCAAAGTGAAGGCTAGTGCCTCTTCTCGTGACTGTAACGTTTTGAACTAAAGTATTGTGTATGGTCCGGCCAAAGATATTGTTTGTGACACACGTGAACAGTCCGATTAATCTTGTCTGTTTGTCTTGTATTATTTATCTGAAATTAATCTTGTCTGTTTGTCTTGTATTATTTATCTGAATGTTCCTTCTTGAAGCTTTTGATATCGATTTTCATTAAACATTAATCGAAAAAGGTTGAGATACGAGAATCTAGTTGCCCATCAATTATTCTATTGGATAGGCTTGAAGGCTCAAGGGAAAATTACTTTTAATTTCTTCACTTCACATTTATACGGTTTCCCCACCGTGGACTTTCCCTGCTGTGGTACCTCTGCACTTTTACTTCTGTTGCGCGCTTGACGAAAACGATGAACGACAAATGTGTGTTCACGGCCTGAGCTGACCATGCTTACATTTGACCGCTGAAAAGAAGGATAGACAGCACGTGTTTTTTCAAATATATGACAGATCTTTACCACACCTCACTGACACTGAATCAACATTCATAATAAAGTGAGATTTTTCACCCATTCTCTCTCAAAAATACAAAACACAGGTTTTCCGAGAATTTCGGGCATGCCGCAGTTTTTACCGCATTTTGGTTCAAGGATGCCGCGGAAATGCCACTTTTTGACGAGGCCGGTGCCGCGGAGCGGTGCCGGTCGAGTAGCAACACTGATTCCTGGTGCTTTACGATTAGTGTCAGACGGAAGTTTACGAACGGAATCAATACAAATTCTTTTTGCCCAAGGGGCAAAACAAGTTTTATTTGATATTTATGGTTTGATAAGATAAGATGTATTTAACATGAAATACATATACAATATTACATTCTACTATTCCCCCAAAGGGTCTTTGATTTGTAAAGAAGTGGCAAGATAAACGAGTCACTTACTAAGAGAAGAAACAATTTTTTTTTAAATAATCACTTACTTACAGTGAGAAGAGCAAAATGGAGAAGAAAAGAAAATATACTTTCTTTAAAAACCTAATTTGAACCTTGATTTTTCATTGGGTTTGCCCTACCCTTTGGAAAATGAAATATGATTGAAATGGACGGGAAAAAGGTGGGAGAAGGGAAAATACCAGCCCTAATTTTACTCCCTAGACTGTTTTTTCAAAAAAAAATCTTAAAACATTGGTTCCTATAGGCTATAGTTCGCTCTTAACTGCAGTGTAGCTATCGCTGCAGCCATGATCAGTATAAAAATACAAAACTATACTCGGGAATTCCATTAGGAAGTAAAGAACCTTATATATTCTAGGAAATCAAATCATGACAAAACTTTTCGATCCAACCAATTTTCCTTTTTGACCAAATTAAAACTGTTTCCAAAAAAACTGTTTTTTCAATTGAAAACTGTTCAATGGTATTATTCTAATCCTGAGAACTAACTGATAACCTTTTGGAAAAGAAAATAGGTGTTTTCACCCCAGAAAAATGGTCCTCCCAAAGAACACCCCCTGGAAAATAGTAACCCCCGTGGAAAATACCCCTGTCGCTTGTTGGTTCCCCATAAATTTAGACTTATAAAAAAGGACTAGAAATCTCTTTAAACCTCCAAAAATGCTGGCTCTCTGTAAAAATAAATAAATAAAAAACAATTTTTTAAACTGAAAGTAGGGAGCGATATTAAAACTTAAAGTGAACAGAAATTACTCCGTATATGAAAGGGGCTGTTCCCTCCTCAGTGCTCCGCTCTTTACGCTAAAGTTTGACTATTTCTCTCAACTCTACTTTATAAAACAGTAAAAAACTTTAGCGTCTAGAGCGGGCCGTTGAGGAGGGAACAGGCTCTTTCATATACAGAGTACTTTCTGCTCGTTTTATGTTTTAATATCCCTCCTTACTTTCAGTTTAAAAAACTCGTTTTTTTATTTAATTTTTGAACGTTTTTGAATTAATACATGTTTTGATTTTGGCTGTCCACAAATGAATAATTAAAGCGAAATTTGCGTATTAATTTATTTTTTTGGCTAAATGGCTTTCTCATATTTTTGAACGAACGATTTTGTAACTTACGAATTACCTTGTGTAACGAACTACTATATTCGTATGTTTTTACTACGTATATGAGGGGGTTTGTCCCCTTGTCAATACCTCACTCTTTACAGTAAAGCTTAAACTTTGTCCCAGTTCCTTAAGAATCACCCTTGAATCACAAAGGCCGTATAATAAATAGTTGAAATTTCTAAAAATACTTTAGCGTAAAAAACAGGGTATTAGGAGGAGGTGAACCCCTCATATCCGTCATCATCTCTGTTTGTTTTAAGTTTTAATAATGTTCCTTACTTTCAATTGAAAAAAAAACTTTTTCATATTTATTTTTTCATTTTTTTAATGCTAGAAAATCCTACGCCCCTTCATGGAAATTCTCTTCCCCCATGTCAAATTCCAATTTTTTTGGTCACTTAAAAAGGGCACTAGAACTTTTAATTTCCGTTAGAATGAGCCCTCTCGCGACATTCTACGACCACTTGGTTGATACAATCACCCCTAGAAAAACAACAAGAGCATAGAGCTCATATGGCACTTGTGACGAGGTTGGAAGAGCCAAGAGCTCATATGGTATGAGCTCTAGCAAAATTATAAGAATTAATATATTGCTTTAAAAGGAAAATCAGAGGCTTAATGCCGGTCGGGTTTTAAAATAAGAGCTTTGAGTCGCGATGTCCTTCTAGATATAAAAATTCATTAAGATCCGATCAGCCACTCGCAAGTTAAAAATACTTCAATTTTTCTAATTTTTCCTCTCCTTCAGCCCCCCAGATGTTCTAATCGGGGTAAACAACTTTATTAAGTAAATTTTTACAGCTTTCTGAGACGCTTACGAATTTTCATCGTCCTAGTACGTCCAGAAGCACCAAACTCGCCAAAACACTAACTCCTAACTCTCCCAAAGAGAGCGAATCCAGTCCGGTTACGTCAGTCACGTATCTACGACATTTATAAGCATTTTCCAAGATTTTTGGTTTCCCCCTCCAACTCCCCCCAATGTTAAAAGATCTGGCCAAGATTTGAAATAAGAGATCTGAGACATGAGTTCCTTCTAAATATCAAATTTCATTAAGATCCGGTCACCCGTTTTTCAGATATAATTACCTCAATTTTTCTAATTTTTCCAAATTAACAACTCTCAGCTCCCCCAAAGAGAGCAGATCTGTACCATTTATGTCAATCTCGTATCTATAACTTGTGCTTATTCTTCCCATCAAGTTTCATCCCGATATGTCCACTCAAAGCGTTTTCCAAGATTTCCGGTTTTCAGGATTTCTGTTTCCCCCGTCCAACCCTCTATGTCCCTGGATCCGATTTGAATCGAAAATAGAACATCCAAGACATAAGATTCTTCTATATATCAAGTTTCAATTCCGGCTTCCCCCTCCAACTCCCTTCAATTTCACCGGATCTAGTCAGGATTTTAAATGAGTGTTTTAAAGCACAAGATCCTTCTATATATCAAATTTCATTAAGATGTGATCATCCATTCGTAAGTTACAAATATCTCATTTTTTCTAATTTTTCCGAATTATTCCCTCCCCAACTCCACAAAAGAGAGTGGATCCGGTTCGGTTATTTCTGTCACCTATCTTGGACTTGTGCTTATTTTTTCCACCAAGCTTCATCCTGATCTCTCCGCTTTAAATTTTTTCCAATATTTTTGGCTCCCTCCCCTAATGACACTAGACCCAGTCGGGATAAAGAAAAAGAGATCTGAGTTTCGAAGTCCTTCTAAATATGAAATTTCATTAAGATACGATCACTCTTTCGCAAGTTAAAAATACCTCATTTGCTCTATGTTTTTTAACTCACCCTCCCCCCTAGACTCTCCCAAAGAGACCAGATCCATTCCAGTTATGTAAATCCCGTATCTAGGACTTGTGCTTATTTTTCCCACCAAGTTTCATCCCAATCCTTCCACTCAAAGCATTTTCCAAGATTTTAGGCCCCCCCCCCCGCAACTTCTCCTTCACTGGATGAGGTCCATATTTAATATAAGAGCTCTGAAGTATAATATCCTTCCAAATATCAAATTTCATTAAGATCGGATCACTCCTTCTTAAGTTAAAAACACCTCATTTTTCTAATTTTTCAGAATGAACCCTCCCCCCCCACTCCCCCAAAGAAAGCGGATCCGTTCCAGTTATGTCAACCACGTATCTAGGACTTGTGTTTATTTTTTCATCCAAGTTTTATCCTGATCCCTCCACTCTAAGCGTTTTCAAGATTTTAGGTCCCCCCCTCAATTCCCACCAATATCGCCAAATCCAGTCGGGATTCAAAATACGAACTCTGAGACGTATCTAGGACTTAGCACGTAGCCATAGATTGTTTTTCTTTTCTTTTTCTAACACTTGTTGACACGATGAGACTCTTTCAGAAGCATAACCCCTTAAATATGTAAAATCGAAGGACAAAAGTGGACAAAGTAACAAACTAATATAAACAATATAATTAACAGAGATAGGGATGTAAAACTATCCTGATCCTCAGTAGCAGAATTTTACTACTCAAGAAATATGATTATACTAAGAAACCACGTTATTATTATGCGTAAACACACTTGAGTTAAATGACAAACTAACGAACAAATAGAAGTTCAAATGGAGATAAGTTCTTTTATCAGACAGTGAAAACAGATAAAAGAAATCTGGATATTTCGACCTCATACACCCGTGGTCGCTATCAGCAGAAAAACTAAGGCATTAAAATTAAAACAAACGTACTTATACAGAACAAAATAAATACTTTCACTAGATCTGTCAGAGAGAGTTCATTAACAGGGCTCATTCAGCCTTGAGTAGCAAATTTTCTTCTTTAGTATTGCCAACATACAAGTTGAATTTCTTATGTAGGTGGCACAAACTTCCTTTTCTTCCAATTGCAAAAGATATGCTGTTGAATTTAAAGCTACATACTTGATTGTATACGACCACTGGTGGTCGACCATTGATGTAGTTGGTTGAAATATCAAGATTTGTTATATCTGTTTTCACTGTCTAATAAAAAGACTTACCCTATTTGAACTTTAAAATGTGCTTCATAGAAAGGCAGTGTGGTCTTAGAAAAAGAATACAAAATTTAAGGTGTTACGTCAAAAAAAAGACAAAGTAACGAGAACGCAAAAATCGGCGGGTAGAGGGGCTTATAACCATGGGGTTGCGGGTTGTCGTAAAGGGAGGAAGGGGGATAAAAAAAGGGTATCGAAGATCAAGGTGTTTAAAAAAGATATAAATTTGGTCACTTGAAATCCCCAGGAAACAACCGAATTTATAACCCAAAATATTTGATTTACTTAAAGGTGCGAGATTGAAAATATGTTTATCTCCTAGATCACGTGATCCTATTTCTGAATCCGAGCACCAGCCACTGTAGGGTATTACACTGAATTCTAAACCACCACAGTCTAATTCTAAGCATGACACTCCTGGGAGGGCAAACCACTTGTAGCCAAGATCAGTGAATATTTCATATCTGAAATAACAAGAACGTTGAAAAGAATGCCATGAAGGAACACAAATTCAAATTAATACATTTTCTTCTGCTTTAAAATTTGAAAGTGTAAAGTAAAACAAAATCAACGAAACTGGCCATATACAGTGACACATAAAATAATATTACAATTCTTTATTACATTTCTTCAATCTCATCATAAAATTTAACAAACAGGCAAAAAAATTAAAAAAAAATCTCTAATAAATTACTTGGGGTATCTCAATTTGGGAAGTATTAAAGTTGAATAAATTTACCACCCAACTTAAGAAAAAAGCGATTCTTCTCAATAATAATTAAATTTTAAAAAATCTAGATTTAAAATTATTAGAGATCTACAGTCCAACCAAACTTAACTTGTGTTGTTTGTTATTGATTATCACAATAAGATCTTTCATGGCATACTGTTCTATGATTGACAAAACAAGAAGAAATTCTGAAAGTTAATTGACGATAAAATGCAAGAGATAAAATACGGTAACAATGCTGAATCTAGAAGATTTAGCGGTAGACCTAGACAATTAAAAACAAGAGCCCATGAAGATACCATCTAAAAAATGATCAGATCCAAAGCCTATCAGGGAAGTCAGAGTGACGCTTAGACGTTTCTTTCATTTCATCAATGTGTGATTTTCCTTTTGAATAACTTCTATAGCATTTTCTACTGCCAATAATTAAGATTAATTTTTACCAGTTGAATTTATAGGAATACCTTGTGCCCCCTCACCCAAAAGAAAACTACTACCAGGTATGGCTTAATCTTAAAGTAAATGATTAATTTGCAAAAAAAAACTATTATAAAATATATATTTAAAACACAAAAATAATAAACAATAAATCATACATACAAAAAAAACGAATAACACATACAAACATAATAAATAATATAGAAATTCATCATATGTACTATTACCACAGTTTTCTAGTCTTCTTAATTTATTATCATCACTATGATTATCACCTGTAAAAAAGTAAATAATAAAAAGTATTCTAACGCTAATAAGCAAATTACATTGAACCAGTGAGTATGATCTGTATAAAAATAAACTGCATAAATTAATAGTATAAAAGAACATTGCTTTATATATATATATATATATACATATATATATATATATATATATATATATATATATATATATATATATATATATATATATATATATATATATATATATATATATATAAATAAGTTGTTTGTTTGTGTGTCTGTCTGTCGACTGATGTCATGTTTGTGTGTCTACTGACATCATGTTTGTCGACTGACGTCATTATAAGGATTGAGCTGTATGTCGTCATGAAGTTGTTTGTCGACTGACGTCTTGTTTGTCGACTGACGAAATTATAGACCGGGACACCGGGAAACAAATGACGACTGGGACACCGGGACACAGGGAATTTAAATGACGACCGGGACACTCAAAGGGAAATTACAGACTGGGACACCAGGACATAAATGACGACCGGGACATATATATGACGACCGGGACACTCAAAGATAAATTAGAGACCGGGACACCGGGGCACAAATGACGACCGGGACAACGGGACACAGGGAATATAAATAACGACCAGGACGCTCAAAGAGAAATTACAGACTGGGACACTGGGACACAATTGACGACCGAGATACTGGGAATATAAATGACGACCGGGACACTGGGACACAACTACAACGGGGACGCCGGGGGTATAAGGAGATATATAAATGACGAGGGGGACACATGAAATTTTCAATTAGCAATCACCATCAACAAAGCTAATGGGCAATCAATAGAATAATGCGGTATAGATCTGAATACGGATTGTTTTTCCCATGGACAATTTTATGTTGTATGTTCAAGAGTCGATAAACCTGACAATCTATTTATATGCACAGACAATGGGACATTGAAGAATGTTGTATATTCGCAAGTTTTCCGTAGTTAAAAACATATATATCTATCTATATTCACAGGTGGGACAGGGACACAACTACAATGGCGTGTAACTAATATGGCACGTAATGACTTACGCGCGAGGGGGGCTAGAGGGGGCGCGAAGCGCCCCCACCCACTAGGTGTTGGGGTGGTGCGAAGTGCCACCCCAACAGCTAGTAAGTTTATAAGTATACTTCTTACCAGACAACCCAGCAATGAATCGATTATTCGTAGTGCTCATCTTTGGCCCATCTTAGGAGTGAGATGTCCGAAAGTTATGATAAAATACGATCTTTTTACGAGAGAACTGAAAAACTTACTAATCTGAGGATTTAACCTGGTAATCATGTTGCTTATGTTGACAAGTTAGAAGACCCAGCAAGGAATCAATTATTGGTATTCTGATTTTACCAACAAATTTTGCGTCACGAAAAAGGAAATATACAAGGGTCCTCTAGAATATGGCTTCCGTTTATGCATAGCACGTGATATTTTTCAAAAGGGGTGTGGTTTTTTCTTGGACGTAAAGCACTGGCTCCTGTCAAGAAGATCACTATTAGTAAAATGACATATTTGCCTAAAAGGAAGTTTTTGATCTGTAATCCCAAAAACAATCAAACACATAAATCCCCCCCCTGTCTCCCCAATGCATTAAAAATGTGGTATACAATTGAAATGGTATGAAAATAAAGAATGATAAAGAATTTCAATAGTTTTTAAAGTTTCTCCAATATTTTAAAACTAATATTTTTTTTCTTTAATTAGAAAAATTTAACAGATTTAGTTTAAAAAAGAATATTTTAAAAACTCACTTAATATTTCAGGCCTAATCCTAATGTTTCTTAAAAGAAAAAATACTTTTAAAACAAAACTAGGCATATGAAATTAATTAAAGCAAATGTTTCCGCCATAATACGAGTAAAATTTAAAGAGTTCATTTGCATCCAATGTTTTTTAATTTTTTTCAGACATGTATTTCAAATCAGCTAATGGATACCCCTTTCCCTCTTGATGAATCCTGAAAAAAATCAGGGGAGGGGACAGTGCCAAACTTCAATATCGACTACCAAGTATAAGTAACCAAACGAATGTCAATTATTATAAATACAAAATGTCAGCCGAGTAACCTGAGCTTGTGAAAAAGCCTAGACAGTCAAACCCAAGACACAAGCAGAGACAGTTCATTGTTTGTTAGCCCAACTGTCTTAGCTTATAATTGGGTTCACTTGCGTAACATTTGAGAGAGACAGGAGGCCCCTGTAGGCTTTGGACGCTTATTCTGCTTGCTATGTCAGTATACTTGTTGTTCAACTAACGTTAAATTAACTTTTTTTGCAGATGTCTAAGTTTATAAATTGAATCAATTGCCTTGCCTGACACTCATTGCAGAATGGTCCCATTTTGACTTTAGACGCTTGTTTTCCTCTCATTCTAAGCAAATTAACCGTAGATAAGCGTCCGTTGTTTACCTCTCCTTCCAGGTAATTTAATGGTCCTATGTAAATTTTAAATTCTTGGTTAACCTGCCTGAGACTCTAGTCAGGCGTGACTTGCTAAAAGATAGCAAAGAAATATTGGTCCAATAAGAGAGGCCAACTTACTCCCGCTGTTTACCCATGCCAAATTAACCAAACACTTGGAAAACTATATGTTCTATCACTATCTTATTTCTATGACTATCTACCTGGGTTCTACTGCCCTAGGAATGATGCATGGACGGATAATAGATAGACATATCTATTAACAAATGAACTAACATTATTTTTATACAATCCTAATAAGGGGGGCGAATAATGCCGGGTTTGTTTCTCACTCAATTGGACTATCTGTCTTCGCTCTTTCTACAATTAGCCATGACTTGATGCCCACAACTATTCCATTTTAATTCCAAATGAACATTTTGCTATTCCCTCTAGCACAAATCCACCATAAATAAATAGGGTAATATTGAGTCTCGAAAAGTTTTCTCCCTATTTCTGGAGATACTTAAAATGAAAGGAGAATATATAAAACAGATAAAACTTAAGGTTTCTAAAAACTGTGTTAACCAAAGAAGGCTTAAATTAATTACAAATTAATTTAACTTTATTACAAGATTTAACAGTTACTATATTTCACATATGGCTCTAATGCCGGCTCGTTAGCCACACGTGGCTCTAAATTTAGCAGCAAGTAAATTCAGGATTTGTGATACTAAAGATTATCTTTTACTATTTTTTATCGATTATTATTTATTCTTCTTCTTTTCTTCTTCGGCTTATCTACTTTTTTTCCACAAATCGTCATAGTAAGCAAAGATGTATAGAAAACCAATGCCACAATCAAATTACACTAATTTAAGAAAAGCTGCTTGCAAATTACAGTTCAGTTTCAGCACAACTTATTGCTGTGATTCAGTTGTTTCAAAACTAATACAATCAAGCACTGTTCATAATTAATAAATGAGCAAGATTAAAAGGAATTATTCACGGAATTCTCGTATTCTTTGTCACCCAGACAAGGACGTAGAGTTACACAGGAATTATCAAAACAAATTACATTTTAATGTCTAAAGATGCACCATTGATGCGAGCCTTGTATTATTGTAATATACAATTATACGTGTAACCTGTAAGAACAGTATCGTACTACTATTAACATCCGTCTTCAAACAAAGAACACTACAACTTCTGTTACTAACAATCACTGCAGACTCTTCTTCCGTCCCAATCTATTCAAAACATCATACCTTAGCCCCTCCCCTGAACTTTTATTTTCATTTAAATTATCCCTTTTGAAGTCTTCTTACCCTATCCTAGGGAGCTTACTTTTTGTTTGGACAAATACGGCTGGGAAAACTTTTTTAAAAACCTGTCAAACTCTCGTTCGTAAATATGGTTTAGCCATTTTCAGTTTTTTTCAATTATAACCCTAAAAAGTCGGATTTGAACCTTATTTTAGTTGGTAATACTCAGGCAACCAAGTATCTATGACTATAAATTGACAAAGGCAATGCTACATATACACAGTGATTACCAACATTATTTCATTTCTTAATGTATCGAAATGTATCAATGACTTGGCCCTTAAATTCTCCAACTTCATCATTGATATACTATAGTTATTAGTATTTATACCATTTTACTTTATTATTAAACGGTATATTAATATATAGTATATAGTACACACTACAAGCCATTGTTCTACAATTATGACTATAGGACTACAATTATACCACAATTGTTATCCTTTTTCTACTTATCGTCGATTTAGTGATATATAATATAGGGGATATACTGTAGGGAATAAGTCAACCATCTCTTATCCAAACAAAGGAAATTAGACTAGGAGGTTATGTTTGTTGACATGGCTCTTTACAGTAAAGCTAAGTAGGAGGCGGGATACCCAGCGTTGCATTTGCAAAACCTGTCATTATTCAGATTTTCTGTCATTTTTTTTAACTTTCATACAGGGTGCCAGAGGCAGAAGTAAAATTTTGCATTATTGTTTTTCTACATTTGGGTGATCAGACGGTTTGAGTTTATTTAAAAAAAATACTAAAAACAAATTACTGCAACATCAATCCGCTTGAGGCAAACACATCCACGCAAGCTCCTCCTTCACCTTAATGTCTTCAAAGCTTCACTCGTTACCGCCTTTCCCGAAAGTTATATAATTTCCACAGCGCACAGTATTTGGCAATTGAACCAAAAGTGGATCTAGAACAAAATCTTTGGGGGTGGGGCTGGCTGTTGTGATAAGGTCGCCAATAATTCACCAAAATGAAAAAATCTGAATTGAGGTCTGCAGAGATATCTTGGGAAAGGAGATTCCCCTATGATGCATGCACTAGTGAATCTACCATCCTTAATTTGTAAAAATATACCTAACCTGTTTAACCTTTCTTTCATTATAGGGATGGAAAGTAAGATCGAAACACAATTTTCGTGCAGCTTAGTTAAATGTTCGTCAAGGACTAACTATGTTTTAGTTTTTTAGCTATAAGAAAAAACATTAGTACTCAAGTTTTAAATATCCAAATTTAAGTATTAAGTATATAAATATTTTAGAGTTAAATTTAACTTTCTTCTTTAAAATAATCTTGAATTGGTTGTAGTTACAACTCTACAAATAAAATATTCTTATTGTCATTAAAACTACTATCATACTATTCATTCTTTACCAGTTTATTATACTTGTTTATATCTAAAATAGGATAAAAATTTTCAACATTAATGTGTGCTACGTTTGATAAGTCAGCATCATTTAATTAAGTAACAAGTTTTTTAGTAGGGATCAATACCCTTAATGTTCGGAAGCCTATATCAATGACAAAAAGAAGAAGAAAAGAAAACACAGACTAATCTAAACAAAATATAAAAAAAGGGGGAAAAAATTACATAAGTTATAAAAAACCAAAGAAAAGCTAAAAAAAAAGACTGCCCAACCCCCAAACATAAGAATCTTTGGGTTTTTCTCCTCCAAATATTACAGCTGTTACTAGGTCCGCCATTTCATAATTGAACATGTTGTTGATTACAAAAAAGACGAATCTTGGCACCGTCCATTTGATAGTTTTCCCATTGCTTCTCCAAAAAGC
>NC_088866.1:26341380-26378798 GCF_032884065.1 Artemia franciscana
ACTAAAATAAAGGAAAAAACTGAAAAATAAAAGAGAAAAAGAAAACTAAAAAAATATGAATAAATATATATAAAAATAAGTTGTTTGTGGGTTATGTCTGTCTGTCTGTCTGTCGAGTGACGTCGTGTTTGTCCGCATATGACGTCTGAATTATTTCACACTAATACAAAAGAAGAAAAAAAACTAAAAAAGGTAAAAACTACAAAAAAAACTAAAAAGAAAAAAAACTAAAAAAGCTAAAAAACTAAAAAAAACTAAAAAAAGGTAAAAAACTAAAAACTAAAAAAAACTGAAAAAACTAAAAAAAGGCAAAAACTAAAAAAAAACTAAAAACTAATAAAAAAACTAAAAAAGCTAAAAAACTAAAAAAACTAAAAAAACTAAAAAAAGGTAAAAAACAAAAAAAAACTAAAAACTAAAAAAGAAAAAACTAAAAAAAGGAAAAAACTGAAAAATAAGAGAAAAAGAAAACTAAAAAAATATTAATAAATATAAAAAATATAAATATAAATATAATATAAATTAGCAATCAACAAAGCACCGAGACACAAATGACGACCGGGACACAGGGAGTATAAATGACGACCAGGACATAAGTAAAAAAAAAAACTAAAAAAACTAAAAAAATGGTAAAAACTACAAAAAAACTAAAAACTAATAAAAAAACTAAAAAATCTAAAAATCTAAATAAACTAAAAAAGAAAAAAAAGAAAACAGGAAAAAAATAAAGGAGAAAAACAAAACTAAAAAACGAATGTATATACAGACCGGGACACCGGGATACAAATGACGACCGGGACACAGGGAATATAAATGACGACCGAGACACAGGGACACAACTACAATGGGGACGCCGGGGGGCACAGGGGGATATAAATGACGACCGGGACACCGGGACACAAGGAATATAAATGACGCCCGGGACACTCAAAGAGAAATCACAGACTGGAACACCGGGACACAAATGACGACCGGGACACAGGGAATATAAATGACGACCGGGACACAGGGACATAACTACAAAGGGGACGCCGGGGTGCACAGGGGGATATATAAATGACGATGGCGACTCAGGGAATGGTCGATTAGCAATCACCATCAACAAAGCTCAAGGGCAATCATTAGAATCATGAGGTATAGATCTGAATACGGATTGTTTTCCCATGGACCATTATATGTTGCATGTTCAAGAGTCGGTAAACCTGACAATCTATTTATATGCACAGACAATGGGACAGCAAAGAATGTTGTATATTCGCAAGTTTTACGTAGTTAAAAACATATATATATATATATATATATATATATATATATATATATATATATATATATATATATATATATATATATATATATATATATATATATATATATATATATATATATATATATATATATATATATATATATATATATATATATATATATATATATATATATATATATATATATATATATATATATATATATATATCTATATTCACAGGTGGGACATAGGGACACAACTACAATGGCGCGTAACTAATATGGCGCGTAACGACTTACGCGCGCGGGGGGGCTTGGGGGGGGGCGCGAAGCGCCCCCTCCAACTAGGAGGGGCACTGACAATGGGACAGCGAAGAATGTTGTAAATTCGCAACCGCGAAGTTAGATGAAAATCAACCTGGACAGCGAGAGTCAAAACGTATCAGAACTGAAAATGATAGCAATGATGATTAGGTTTGGGATTTTGACTTGGATAAGGTCATCAATGCCTACCAGATTTTAGTTAAAAAACATAGGTTCGACGATATGTGTTTCATAGTGACGAAAGACAAGCCAAGGTAAAACAAACCAAACAACTTGAAAGTGATACCGATGATACAAAAAAATGACGTTGAAAGGACTATCGTTTCCCAGTTGCAACATTTTTTCCAATAAAATAATAATTTACTTCTGTTCAAAATAGCAATCGAATTGGTGCCTACTGATACGTAACTATCAACGAAGTGGCAGTCGTTATGGTCGGTGATCAGTTCTTATGCGAAATAATCAGTTGACAAGTATTGCTTAAACTCATCGATGCTACGATGCCCTACAATATCCTATCATTTTTGGGATGGAGCCGACGGCTATCACTTCAATATTAAATTGATAAATCCAGCCACTAACAAAGAAATGGATAAGAAATGCAGCGCAATGAAATATCATGCCTATAGATTAATGATTCGTCATTTATTACATTTACACATAATCCATCTTGGGATTAGATACAGCAGCTTTTACGTCCTGGACAGTCGCTGGTTCATAGACATAATCCATCTTGGGATTAGATACAGCAGCTTTTACATCCCGGACAGTCGCTGGTTCATAGACACGACATTACGGCCCGTGTCTTCCGGCAAAAGCTGCTCTCCTTTATCACCTACAGAGTTATAGGAGATATACAAATCGCAAATGGCCGTGAATATACTCCACCGAATATGACTAGAAAGATCAGATATGACCTTGGACTTTACAACAGAAATTTATAACTGCACTTTAGTTATGATTGAAGATTTGAGCTTATCTATTCCAAACAAACTTCTCAAGCATTTGGGAATCCCTTCACCTAATCGTACTGCTTTTATTTCTACATGTGTAGAAAGGGATCGCGAACAAAGTTACAACACAATTGAGCTATTGTCCTATGTTACAGACCGGGACACCGGGACACAAGGAATATAAATGACGACCGGGACACTCAAAGAGAAACTACAGACCGAGACACCGGATACAAATGACGACCGGGACACAGGGAATATAAATGACGATCGGGACACAGGGACGCAACTACAACGGGGACGCCGGAAGGGCACATGGGGGATATATAAATGACGACGGGGACACAGGGAATATTCAATTAGCAATTACCATCAACAAAGCCCAAGGGCAATCTTTAGAAACTGCGGTATAGAACTGAATGCGGATCGTTTTTCCATGGACAATTATATGTTGCATGTTCAAGAGTCGGTAAACCTGACAATCTATTTATAGGCACAGACAATGGGACAGCGAAGAATATTGAATATTCGCAAGTTTTACGTAGTTAAAAACATAAAAATATCTATCTATATTCACAGGTGGGACACAGGAACACAACTACAATGGCGTTTAACTAATATGGCGCATAACGACTAATGCGTGCGGGGGGCTTGGGGGGGGCATGAAGCGCCCCACCAACTAGGTGTTGGTGTAGATTGAAGCGCCAAACCAACAGCTAGTCTATATATCTATCTAAATATATAAAAATAAGATGTCTGTAAAAAAATAAAAAAGATAAAAAACTAAAAAGAAAAAAAAACTAAAAAAAACTAAAAAAAACTGGGAATTGCACAAACATTTCAATATATTTTGGCAATAGATTAAAGTAATTCGAAAACCTTAAAACAGATACCCAAATTTTGAGGTTTAATATAAATTGTTGGAGCTTTAGCATGCTTGGCACGTAAAGATTTTTCCAAGTGTCAATGTTAGAATGAACATGGACAAATTGAAAAAAACAAATCAATAAAAAGAAGAAACTAAAAAAGAAAAAAAAACTAAAGAAGAAACTGTATCTATATATATATATAAAAATAAGTTGTATACATGCGTGTTTGTTTGTGGGTTTGTATTTGACGTCATTATAAGTATATAAGGCTTTGTATATGACGTCATTATAAGATGACACTACAGACCGGGACACCGGGACACAAATGACGACCGGGACACAGAGAACATAAATGACGACCGGGACACTCACAGAGATATTACAGACCGGGACACCGGGACACAAAAGACGACCGGGACACCGGGACAGAGGGAATATAAATGACGAACGGGACACTCAAAAAGAGATTACAGACTGGGATACCGGGACACAAATGACGACCGGGACACAGAGAATATAAATGACGACCAGGACACAGGGACACAACTACAACGGGGACGCCTGGGGCACAGGGGGATATAAAAATAACGACGGGGACACAGGGAATGTTCGATTAGTAATCACCATCAACAAAGCTCAAGGGCAATCGTTAGAAAAATGTGGTATAGATCTGATTACGGATTGTTTTCCCATGGACAATTATTATGTTGCATGTTCAAGAGTTGGTAAACCTGACAATCTATTTATATGGACAGACAATGGGACAGCAAAGAATGTTGTATATTTGCATGTTTTAGTTATATATATACTAGCTGTTGGGGTGGCGCTTCGCGCCACCCCAACACCTAGTTGGAGGGGGCGCTTCGCGCCCCCCCCCAAGCCCCCCCGCGCGCGTAAGTCGTTACGCGCCATATTAGTTACGCGCCATTGTAGTTGTGTCCCTATGTCCCACCTGTGAATATAGATATATATATATATATATATATATATATATATATATATATATATATATATATATATATATATATATATATATATATATATATATATATATATATATATATATATATATATATATATATATATATATATATATATATATATATATATATATATATATATATATATATATATATATATATATATATATATATATATATATATATATATGTTTTTAACTACGTAAAACTTGCGAATATACAACATTCTTTGCTGTCCCATTGTCTGTGCATATAAATAGATTGTCAGGTTTACCGACTCTTGAACATGCAACATATAATGGTCCATGGGAAAACAATCCGTATTCAGATCTATACCTCATGATTCTAATGATTGCCCTTGAGCTTTGTTGATGGTGATTGCTAATCGACCATTCCCTGAGTCGCCATCGTCATTTATATATCCCCCTGTGCACCCCGGCGTCCCCTTTGTAGTTATGTCCCTGTGTCCCGGTCGTCATTTATATTCCCTGTGTCCCGGTCGTCATTTGTGTCCCGGTGTTCCAGTCTGTGATTTCTCTTTGAGTGTCCCGGGCGTCATTTATATTCCTTGTGTCCCGGTGTCCCGGTCGTCATTTATATCCCCCTGTGCCCCCCGGCGTCCCCATTGTAGTTGTGTCCCTGTGTCTCGGTCGTCATTTATATTCCCTGTGTCCCGGTCGTCATTTGTATCCCGGTGTCCCGGTCTGTATATACATTCGTTTTTTAGTTTTGTTTTTCTCCTTTATTTTTTTCCTGTTTTCTTTTTTTTCTTTTTTAGTTTATTTAGATTTTTAGATTTTTTAGTTTTTTTATTAGTTTTTAGTTTTTTTGTAGTTTTTACCATTTTTTTAGTTTTTTTAGTTTTTTTTTTTACTTATGTCCTGGTCGTCATTTATACTCCCTGTGTCCCGGTCGTCATTTGTGTCTCGGTGCTTTGTTGATTGCTAATTTATATTATATTTATATTTATATTTTTTATATTTATTAATATTTTTTTAGTTTTCTTTTTCTCTTATTTTTCAGTTTTTTCCTTTTTTTAGTTTTTTCTTTTTTAGTTTTTAGTTTTTTTTTGTTTTTTACCTTTTTTTAGTTTTTTTAGTTTTTTTAGTTTTTTAGCTTTTTTAGTTTTTTTATTAGTTTTTAGTTTTTTTTTAGTTTTTGCCTTTTTTTAGTTTTTTCAGTTTTTTTTAGTTTTTAGTTTTTTACCTTTTTTTAGTTTTTTTTAGTTTTTTAGCTTTTTTAGTTTTTTTTCTTTTTAGTTTTTTTTGTAGTTTTTACCTTTTTTAGTTTTTTTTCTTCTTTTGTATTAGTGTGAAATAATTCAGACGTCATATGCGGACAAACACGACGTCACTCGACAGACAGACAGACAGACATAACCCACAAACAACTTATTTTTATATATATTTATTCATATTTTTTTAGTTTTCTTTTTCTCTTTTATTTTTCAGTTTTTTCCTTTATTTTAGTTTTTTTCTTTTTTAGTTTTTAGTTTTTTTTAGTTTTTTACCTTTTTTTAGTTTTTTTTAGTTTTTTTAGTTTTTTAGCTTTTTTAGTTTTTTTATTAGTTTTTATTTTTTTGTAGTTTTTGCCTTTTTTTATTTTTTTCAGTTTTTTTTTAGTTATTAGATTTTTACCTTTTTTTAGTTTTTTTTAGTTTTTTAGCTTTTTTAGTTTTTTTTTCTTTTTAGTTTTTTTTGTAGTTTTTACCTTTTTTAGTTTTTTTCCTCTTTTGTATTAGTGTGAAATAATTCAGACGTCATATGCGAACAAACATGACGTCATCTGATCCACAGATCCACACACAGACAACTTATTTTTATATATATAGATATATATATATATATATATATATATATATATATATATATATATATATATATATATATATATATATATATATATATATATATATATATATATATATATATATATATATAAAAATAAGTTTTCTGTGTGTGTGTGGGTCTGTCAGGTGACGTCATGTTTGTGTGTTGACTGACGTCATGAAGTTAGTTGTCGTCATTTTTGTTATGACGGTGACATCATTAAAGGTATTTAAGACATGCGTTCACGGAGAAATCTATTAATGTTTAACTGTAAAATGACTGATGAACTTACAATGGCAACAGCCGAGGAAGATGCTCAAAGAGTCTATACCAATAAACTTGCTGCTGATAGAGTAAGTAAGAAAAGAAAGCGTGCCGAGGAATCAAAAGAACAGCAAGAAAACAGGCTTGAAGCTGATAGAGAAAGATAGAACAGAAAGCGTGCCGAGGAACTACCAGAGCAACGCGAAACCAGACTTGCTGCTAAAAGAGAAAGTGAAAAAAGAAGGCGTGCCGAGGAACTACCGGAGCAACATTAAACCAGACTTGCTGCTAAAAGAGAAAGTGAAAAAAGAAGGCATGCCGAGGAACTACCAGAGCAACATGAAACCAGACTTGCCGCTTAAAGAGAAAGTGAAAAAAGAAGGCGTGCCGAGGAATCACAAGAACAGCAAGAAATCAGGGTTGCTGCTGATAGAGAAAGTAAGAAAAGAAAGCGTGCCGAGGAATCAGAGCAACCTGAAAGTTATCGCCTGGCATTCAGGTACAGCCCAGTCGATGATTATAGCTTGAGTAGATGTGTTCAAATCGGGACTATGTCTAAAATTTGTCCCTATTGCAAGGCCTTGAAATTCAATGGTGAAACAATGGGAATGTGTTGCGCCTCAGGAAAAGTTAAACTTCCTCTATTGGCTGCACCACCAGAGCCATTGAAGACTTTCCTTACTGGAACTACGTCAGAATCTACGCGTTTTTTATTTTTATCAAA
Source organism: Artemia franciscana (assembly GCF_032884065.1). Classification (NCBI taxonomy): domain Eukaryota; kingdom Metazoa; phylum Arthropoda; class Branchiopoda; order Anostraca; family Artemiidae; genus Artemia; species Artemia franciscana. The sequence goes on from NC_088866.1 coordinate 26,348,569, forward strand.
AATCAGAAAATATAACTCATGTTTCCAAATGACGTCGTTTGGAGCCCAAATCAAAAATCCAGATCAATTTATGTCTACTTTCAAAGTAAAAGGGCAAATTTATCATAGAGCAGGGTCCCTTCTACCATTCTCAGGCGAGAATCGTAAATTTTTACAATTGTACTTCATCAGTGATAGAAATTCTGAATTGAATGTACGTTGTGAAATTTCTCCCAACGTTGAAAGGACAATTCGTTTCCCAATTGCAACATCTTTTCCAGGAAAATAATAATTTAGTGCGTCTGTTCAAAACAGCCATCGATTTGATGCCTACTGATACGCATAAAATTGTTATTTCCGCTGACAAAACGCCTCCTGCCCAACATATGCGTAGATACAATGCTCCAACTATCGACGAAGTGGCAATCGTTATGGTCGGTGATCAGTTTTTACCTCGAGATAATATTCTTCATAAGCCACACGCTCAGTTGTTAAGAATTGCTGAAATTCATCGATGCTACGATGCCCTACAATATCCTATCATTTTTTGGGATGGAGCCGACGGCTATCACTTTCATATTAAATTGATGAATCCAGCCACTAACAAAGAAATTAATAAGAAATGCAGTGCAATGCATTATTATTCCTATAGACTAATGATTCGGCAGGATGAAGACAATTATATTTTAAAATGCCGTCAATTGTTTCACCAATACGTCGTTGATATGTATGCTAAAATTGAATCAGAACTTTTGCTATATATCCGCCTGAATCAGACCAAGCTCCGCTCTTAACAATACATTCATTTGCGAGATGCAGCTGTAAATGACGGTAATACCACAAACGTTGGAAGATTAACAATTTTACCTTCGTCATATGCTGGCAGTCCCCGTCATATGCATCAATATGCTCAAGATGCTATTGCGTATGTTCGTCTCTATGGTCGTCCAGATTTATTTATTACATTCACATGTAATCAATCTTGGGACGAGATACAGCAGCTTTTTACTTCAAGGACAATCGGCGGTTCATAGACATGACATTACGGCTCGTGTCTTCCGGCAAAAGTTGAAATCACTGATAAACTACATAGTAAAACTTGAAGTGTTTGGGTCAGTGCGATGCTGGCTGTACTCAGTGGAATGGCAAAAACGAGGTTTGCCACACGCACATATACTAATCTGGCTACATAAAAAAATTACTTCGAACAAAATTGATGATGTGATTTCCGCTGAAATACCTGATGAAAATGTCGATAAGAGGTTACATGATATTATTGTAGAAAATATGATACATGGACCTTGCAGTGCACTGAACGAAAATTCACCATGCATGGCCAAAGGAAGGTGCACAAAGCAATATCCTCGACTTTTAGTATCCAACACAATTACTGGCAATGATGGTTACCCACAATATAGAACAAGATCCACTGAAGATGGCGGTAAAACAGCAATAATAAAGAAGCGTAACGGTACCACCATCGAAGTAGATAACCAGTGGGTTGTTCCATATTCCCCATTATTATCAAAAACATTTAATGCACAAATAAACATTGAATACTGTAACTCCGTAAAGGCAACCAAATACATATGTAAATACGTCAACAAAGGCAGTGACATGGCAGTTTTTGGCTTGCAGCCCGAAATCAAAGATATCGACGAAATCGTACAATATCAGGCTGGAAGATACATAAGCAGTCATGAAGCTGTTTGGCGAATTCTTTCATTTCCGATACATGATCGTAGTCCAGCTGTTGTTCACTTAGCGGTAAATTTACAGAATGGTCAACGTGTTTATTTTTTGGAATCTAACGTGCAACAAAGAGCCCTGAATCCACCGGATACAAAGTTAACTTCTTACTTTTCGCTATGCAAAAATGATTTTTTTGCAAAAAAAAGTGCTGTATACTGAAGTGCCTTCGTATTACACGTGGAATACTAAAAATAATGTATTTGAACGTCGAAAACAGGGTAAGTCAGTCGACGGCCAACCTACCATCTTCAAAGATACCACAATAGGAAGACTCTACACCGTTCACCCCAATCAACATGAATACTTCTTTCTACGCCTGCTTTTGGTGAATGTACCCGGTCCGACATCCTTTGAGTATTTGAGAACTGTAAACGGTACTATACATGACACTTACCGTAGTGCATTCCTAATTCTGAATTAATTGGAGAATTACCAACACTGGGATAACTGCATCAATGACGCGTACGAAACGTCAACTCCAAGTCAAATTCGTGCATTGCTTGAAATCATTCTAACAACTTTGCACATCAGCTCCTACAGAGTTATGGGAAAAGTATAAATCAAAAATGTCCAAAGATATACTCCATCGAAAACAGTTAGAGACGCCAGATATGACTGTTGATTTTACATCAGAAATTTATAACTAGACTTTAGTTATTATAGAAGATTTGTGCGTATGTATGGCAAACAAACCTCTTCAGGATTTGGGAATGCCTTCACCTAATCGTACCGCTGCTGTTTCGACATGTGTAGAACTGGATCGTGAACAAAGTTACAGTACGAGTGATCTATTGTCGTATGTACAAAATAACATTTCCAAGTTAACATCGGAACAAAAAGACATTTATGATACGATAATGCATTGTGTCGATAACAATCTAGGAGAAATTTCTTTTTGGATGCGCCAGGAGGTACTGGTAAAACGTTTGTGATAAAACTGATTCTCGCATCAATTCGATCAAAAAATGATATAGTGATGGCAATTGCGTCGTCCGGAATAGCTGCAACGTATCTGCCTTATGGAAGAACCGCTCATTCCGCTTTGAAATTGCCTCTGAATTTGCATTCTACAGAAACTACCACGTGCAATATTTCCAAATCATCTGGGATGGGTAAAGCGTTGCAGCAATGCAAACTTATTATTTGGGACGAGTGCACAATGGCACACAAAAATCGCTCGAGGCTCTGGATCAATGTTTGAAAGATTTGCGAGGGAATTCGAAACCCATTGGCAGCACATTAATATTGCTTGCGGGAGATTTCAGGCAAACATTACCTATAATAGATCAACCCCTGCAGACGAAATGAATGCTTGCCTGAAAAATTCTAATTAATGGGCACACGTAAAAACATTAAAATTAACAACAAATATGCGTGTCCGATTGTAAAACGATGACTCTGGTCAAACATTTTCAGATCAATTACTGGCAATTGGAAACGGAAAGCTCCCAGTAGACTCAATTTCAGGACGTATACAACTACATGCTGAATTCTGTAATTTAGTGACGTCCAAAAATGAATTGATTGAAAAAGTATTTCCGAATATTCTAAACAATTATAAAAATAATAAATGGCTAAATGAAAGAGCGAATCTTGCACCCAAAAATATAGACGTCCACGAAATCAACAATATTGTTTTGACGAAGATTCGAGACCAGCCAGTTCTTTACAAGTCAGTCGACACAGTTTTGGAACCAAATGAGGCGGTTAATTATCCATCTGAATTTTTAAATTCCGTGGATCTTTCGGGGTTTCCACCACACGTGCTACAACTAAAAATAGGCGTACCAATAATACTGCTAAGAAATATCAACCCAGTAAAGCTTTGCAATGGCACGCGACTTGCCGTAAAAAAACAATGGAAAACGTAATAGAGGCCATAATCTTGACAGGGCCTTTGGAGGGTGAGGCTGTTCTTATTCCTCGCATTCCTATGATTCCAACGGATCTGCCTTTTCAATTTAAAAGATTGCAATTCCCAATTCAATTAGCATTTGCAATCACCATCAACAAAGCTCAAGGTCAGTCATTAAAAAAATGTGGTATAGATCTTAATACTGATTGTTTTTCCCATGGACAATTGTAAGTTGCATGTTCGAGGGTCGGTAAAGCTGACAATCTATTTATATGCAGCGACAATTGGACAGCGAAAAATGTTGTATATTCCCAAGTTGGGAATATACACCCCAACAACTAGGTGTTGGGGTGGGGCAAAGCGCCACCCTAACAGCTAGTATAGAAATAAGTTGTTTGTCTATTGCCTGACGTCATGTTTGTGTGTAGACTGACGTCATGTTTCTCGACTGACGTCATTATAAGGATTGAGCATTATGCCGTCATGAAGTTGTTTGTCGACTGACGTCATGTTTGTTACGACGTAAAAGACTGTATATGACGTCATTATAAGTATATAAGAAGGCCTTTCAAAGATAAATTTTTAATGTAGATCGTAAAATGACAGAAGAACCTACAATGGCAGAAGAAACAGCCGAGGAAGCTGCTCAAAGAGCTACCGCCAAAAGGCTTGTGGCTAATAGAGAAAATAAGAAAAGAAAGCGTGCCTAGGAATCACAACAACAGCGTGAAAACAGGGTTGCGGCTAATAGAGAAAGTATGAAAAGAAAGCGTGCCGAGGAATCAAAACATCAAAGAGAAATTTTAAATGTAGATCTTAAAATGACAGAAGAACTTACAATGGCACAAGAAACAGCCGAGGAAGCTGCTCAAAGAGCTAATGCCAAAAGGCTTGCGGCTCATAGAGAAAGTAAGAAAAGAAAGCGTGCCGAGGAATCACAACAACAGCGTGAAAACAGGCTTGCGGCTAATAGAGAAAGTATGAAAAAAAGCGTGCCGAGGAATCACAAAAACAGCGTGAAAACAGGCTTGCGTCTCAAAGAGAAATCACCAAAGAAAGCGTGGCGAGGAATCACAAGAGCAACCTGAAGCAACCTGGACAGCGAGAGTCAAAACGTATCAAAACTGAAAATGATAGCGATGATGATTGGGTTAGGGATTTTGAATTGGATAAGGTCATTGATGCCTACCAAATTTTAGTTAAAAAAACAAAGGTTCGGCGATGTGTATTTCATAGTAACGAAAGACAAGTCAAGGCAAAACAAACCAAACAACTTGAAAGTGATACCGACTAGAAAGATCAGATATGACCTTGGAATTTGCAACAGAAATTTATAACTGTACTTTAGTTATGATTGAAGATTTGTGCTTATCTATTGCAAACAAACTTCCCAAGCATTTGGGAAAGCCTTCACCTAATCGTACTGCTTCTATTTCTACATGTGTAGAATGGGATCGTGAACAACGTTTCAACACAATTGATATATTGTCGTATGTTACAGACCGGGACACCGGGACAAAAGGAATATAAATGACGACCGGGACACTCAAAGAGAAATTACAGACCGGGAGACCGGGACACTTCTACATGTGTAGAATGGGATGGTGAACAAAGTTACAACACAACTGATCTATTGTCGTATGTTACAGACCAGGACACAAGGAATATAAATGACGACCAGGACACTCAAAGAGAAATTACAGACCGGGACACAAATGACAAGCGGGACACAGGAAATATAAATGACGACCGGGACACTCAAAGAGAAATTACAGACCGAGACACCGGGACACAAATGACGACCGGGACACGGAGAATATAAATGACGACCAGGACACAGGGACACTACAACGGAGACGCCGGAAGGGCACATGGGGGATATATAAATGACGACGGGGACACAGGGAATATTCGATTAGAAATTACCATCAACAAAGCCCATGGGCAATCATTATAAAAATGCGGTATAGATCTGAATACGGATTGTTTTCCCATGGACAATTATATGTTGCATGTTCAAGAGTCGGTCAACCTGACAATCTATTTATATACACAGACAATAGGACAGCGAAGAATATTGTGCATTCGCAATTTTTACGTAGTTAAAACAATATATATATATATATGTGTATATATATATATATATATATATATATATATATATATATATATATATATATATATATATATATATATATATACTAGCTGTTGGGGTGGCGCTTCGCGCCACCCCAACGTTGCGAAATTTCTTGGGAGAAATTTCGCAACGTGCATTCAATTCAGAATTTCTATCACTGATGAAGTACAATTGTAAAAATTTATGATTCTCGCCTGAGAATGGTAGAAGGGACCCTGCTTTATGATAAATTTGCCCTTTTACTTTGAAAGTAGACATAAATTGATCTGGATTTTCGATTTGGGCTCCAAACGACGTCATTTGGAAACATGAGTTGTATTGCCTGATTTTTGACAAAAAAACGCTTAGATTCTGACGTAGTTCCAGTAAGGAAAGTCTTCAATGGCTCTGGTGGTGCAGCCAATAGAGGAAGTTTAACTTTTCCTGAGGCGCAACACATTCCCATTGTTTCACCATTGAATTTCAAGGCCTTGCAATAGGGACAAATTTTAGACATTGTCCCGATTTGAACATATCTACTCAAGCTATAATCATCGACTGGGTTGTACCTGAATGCCAGGCGATAACTTTCAGATTGCTCTGATTCCTCGGCACGCTTTCTTTTCTTACTTTCTCTATCAGCAGCAAGCCTGATTTCTTGCTGTTCTTGTGATTCCTCGGCACGCTTTCTTTTCTTACTTTCTCTATCAGCAGCAAGCCTGATTTCTTGCTGTTCTTGTAATTCCTCGGCACGCCTTCTTTTTTCACATTCTCTTTTAGCAGCAAGTCTGCTTCTGCGTTGCTCTGGTAGTTCCTCGGCATGCTTTCTGTTCTTTCTTTCTCTATCAGCCTCAAGCCTGTTTCCCTGCTGGTCTTTTGATTCCTCGGCACGCCTTCTTTTTTCACTTTCTCTTTTAGCAGCAAGTCTGCTTCTGCGTTGCTCTGGTAGTTCCTCGGCATGCTTTCTGTTCTTTCTTTCTCTATCAGCCTCAAGCCTGTTTCCCTGCTGGTCTTTTGATTCCTCGGCACGCCTTCTTTTTTCACTTGCTCTTTTAGCAGCAAGTCTGCTTTCGCGTTGCTCTGGTAGTTCCTCGGCACGCTTTCTTTTCTGACTTTCTCTATCAGCAGCAAGTTTTTTGGCATAGACTCTTTGAGCATCTTCATCAGTCATTGTAAACTTAAACATTAATAGATTTCTACGCGAACATATGTCTTATATAACTTGAATAACGTCACCTTCAAAGCAAAAATGACGGCAACTAATTTCATGACGTCAGCCGAAACATGACGTCACCTGATCCACAGATCCACAGACAGACAGACAACTTATTTTTATATATATAGATATATATATATATATATATATATATATATATATATATATATATATATATATATATATATACTATCTGTTGGGATGGCACTTCGCGCCACCCCAACACCTGGTTGGTGGGGGCGCTTCGCCCCCCCCAATCCCCCCGTGCGCGTAAGTCGTTACGTGCCATTGTAGTTCTGTCCCTGTGTCTCACATGTGAATATAGATAGATATAAATATATTTTTAACTACGTAAAACTTGCGAATATACAACATTCTTGGCTGTCCCATTGTCTGTACATATAAATAGATTGTCAGGTTTACCGACTCTTGAACATGCAACATATAATTGTCCATAGGAAAAACAATCTGTATTCAGATCTATACCTTATTATTCTAATGATTGCCCTTGGGCTTTGTTGATGGGGATTGCTGATCGGACATTCCCTGTGTCCCCTTCGTCATTTATATATCCCACTGTGCACCCCGGCATCCCCGTTGTTGTTGTTTCCCTGTGTCCCTGATTGCTAATCGAACGTTCCTTGTGTCCCGGTCACTTTCTCTTTGAGTGTCCCGGTTGTCATTTATATTCCCTATTGTGTCCCTGTGTCCCACCTGTAAATATATATATATATATATATATATATATATATATATATATATATATATATATATATATATATATATATATATATATATATATATATATATATATATATATATATATATATTTAACTACGTAAAACTTACAAATATAAAACATTCTTGGCTGGCCCATTGTCTGTGGATATAAATAGATTGTTAGGTTTACCGACTCTTGATCATGCAACATATAATTTTCCATGGATAAAACAATCTGTATTCAGATCTATACCTCATTATTCTAATGATTGCCCTTGAGCTTTGTTGATGGTGATCGCTAATCGAACATTCCCTGTGTCCCCATCGTCATTTATATATCCCCCTGTGCCCCCCGGCGTCTCTGTTGTTGTTGTTTCCCTGTGTCCCGGTCGTCATTTTTGTCCCGGTCGTCATTTTTGTTCTGGTGTCCCGGTCTGTAATTTCTCTTTGAGTGTCCTGGTCGTCATTTATATTCCCTGTGTCCCGGTCGTCATTTGTGTGCCGGTACTTTGTTGATGGTGATTGCTAATCGAAAATTCCTTGTGTTCCGGTCGCTTTCTCTTTGAGTGTCCCGGTCGTCATTTATATTCCCTATGTCCCGGTGTCCCGGTCGTCATTTGTGTCCTGATATCCCGGTCTTTAATTTCGTCAGTCCATTCGACACACAAACATGATGTCACTCGACAAACACACACACACAGACAACTTATTTTTATATACATAACTAGCTGTTGGGGTGGCGCTTCGCGCCACCCCAACACCTAGTTGGTGGGGCGCTTCGCGCCCCCCCCAAGCCCCCCCGCGCGCGTAAGTCGTTACGCGCCATACTAGTTACGCGCCATTGTAGTTGTGTCCCTGTGTCCCACCTGTGAATAGAGATAGATATAAATATATGTTTTTAACCACGTAAAACTTGCGAATATACAACATTCTTTGCTGTCCCATTGTCTGTGTATATAAATAGATTGTCAGGTTTACCGACTCTTGAACATGCAACATATAATGGTCCATGGGAAAACAATCCGTATTCAGATCTATACCTCATGATTCTAATGATTGCCCTTGAGCTTTTTTGATGGTGATTGCTAATCGACGATTCCCTGTGTCGCCGTCGTCATTTATATATCCCCCTGTGCCCCCCGGCGTCCCCGTTGTAGTTGTGTCCCGGTCGTCATTTATATTCCCTGTGTCCCGGTCATCATTTGTGTCAAGGTGTCCCAGTCTGTGATTTCTCTTTGAGGGTCCCGGGCGTCATTTATATTCCTTGTGTCCCGGTGTCCCGGTCGTCATTTGTGTCCCGGTGTCCCGGTCTGTATATACATTCGTTTTTGAATTGGTCTTTTTTTAGGTTTTATTTTTTACCTTTTTTTTATTTTTTTTTAGTTATACCTCATGATTCTAATGATTGCCCTTGAGCTTTGTTGATGGTGATTGCTAATCGAACATTCCCTGTGTCCCCGTCGTCATTTTTTTAGGTTTTAGTTTTTTACCTTTTTTTTAGTTTTTTTAGTTATACCTCATGATTCTAATGATTGCCCTTGAGCTTTGTTGATGGTGATTGCTAATCGAACATTCCTTGTGTCCCCGTCGTCATTTATATATCCCCCTGTGCCCCCCGGCGTCCCCGTTGTAGTTGTGTCCCTGTGTCCCGGTTGTCATTTATATTCCCTGTGTCCCGGTCGTCATTTGTATCCCGGTGTCCCGGTCTGTATATTAATTCGTTTTTGAAATGGTATATGATGAAATAAATTTTTGTATTTTTCCCCTTTTTTTCTTTTTAGTTTTTTTTTGGTTTTTAATTTTTTTTTTTAGTTTGTTTAGTTTTTTTTCTTTTTTCTTTTTAGTTTTTTTATTTTATTTTTTTAGTTTTATTTTTCTCCTTTATTTTTCATTTGTTTTTCCTTTTTAGTTTCTTTTAGTTTTTTAGCTTTTTTAGTTTTTTTTTTTAGTTTTTAGTTTGTTTTTTTCTTTTTAGTTTTTTTTGTAGTTTTTACCTTTTTTTTAGTTTTTTTAGTTTTTTTTTACTTATGTCCTGGTTGTCATTTATACTCCCTGTGTCCCGGTCGTCATTTGTGTCCCGGTGCTTTGTTGATGGTGATTGCTAATCGAACATTCCTTGTGTCCCGGTCGCTTTCTCTTTGAGTGTCCCGGTCGTCATTTATATTCCCTATGTGCCGGTGTCCCGGTCGTCATTTGTGTCCCGATGTCCCGGTCTGTAATTTCGTAAGTCGAAAACATGACGTCAGCCAACACAGAAACATGACGTCACCTGTTCCACAGACAGACAGACAGACAACTTATTTTTATATATATATATATATATATATATATATATATATATATATATATATATATATATATATATATATATATATATATATATATATATATATATATATATATATATATATATATATATATATATATATATATATATATATATATATATATATATATATATATATATATATATATATATATATATATATAGAGGATGAGAATTTAATTGAAAAGACTGAAGAAATACTTTTTAAAAATTTTAATATTAAAATAAATGACAATGATAAAAAGTTCCCTTTCCTATATTGGACTGTAAAATTTCATAAGAATCCCCCTAAACCACGGTTTATTGCTGGAGCAGCTAAATGTCCAACCCGCATTGCTGCTACTGACCTCTCTTTAATTTTAAAGGAAATTGTAAATAAACTTAAAACCTATTGTTCTGGTATTAAAAAATTTTCGAATTTTAATCCATATTGGAGTGTTAATAATTCACTGCAGGTGATAGATTCTTTAACAATGGTTTCAGCTAAAAGAATTGAGTCTTTCGATTTTGCGACAATGTATACTAATTTATCACTTAATTTAGTGTTTGATAATTTAAAAACTGTTATAAAGAAATCTTTCCTCTTATCTAGTAAAAGGTTCTTAAAAATAGACATTTATAATAAAAAAGCTATATGGACAAACTGCTTTAATACTAGCGTTAACTTGAGATGTTACAGCTTGGATATGATTTTTGAGTTATTGGAATTTGTTTTATACAATACTTATATAAGATTTGGGGGTGATTTGTACAAGCAAATTATGGGAATTCCCATGGGGGGGAATGCCAGCCCATTTATAGCTGACTTGTTTTTAAGTCAACTAGAATATAAATATATGATGGATAAGAATAATCCAATTAATTTAAAACATGCTTTGTCAAATAATAAAAGATATTTAGATGATATTTTGGTCTTAAATTGTAAGGATTTCATTGACATTTCTAAAAATATATATCCATCAGAGCTTATTCTTGAGCCTAGTCATGGCGCTGGTCATGAAGATCATTTCTTAGATTTAAATATTAATATTTGTGATAATAATAAATTAAGTTTTAAAATGTATAATAAAACGGATGATTTTGAAGTGATTAGTTTCCCATTCCCTGAAAGTAATATACACTCAAATATCACATATTCAGCGTTTTTCTCACAGTTACTTCGTTATGCAAGGATTTGTAGTAATTATATTGATTTTAAAAATAGATGTAAAATCTTAAGCCAAAAATTGATATCAAGAGGTTTTTCTGCAAATAAATTAACTTGGCAATTTAAAAAATTTAGTTTTCATTATAACGAACTTTTAAATAAATATCAAAAGAATTATCTAGAAATACTTAAAGAAATTTTTAACTAATTTCGGAGGTTCGAGAAATGTTGTCACAGCGCCATTTATTTTGAATTGTGTTTCTAATTGAGCGGATTTTCTAAAAAATTAGCCACATGGTAAAGATGAATTCTATAATTGTTTAGTTCATTCAGGTTTTTTGCATTGTGTTAATATTTCTGATTTGGTAAAATTTATAATATTTAGTTTACCTATTGTTGCTAAAGGGAGGGATATATTAATAGGATAAGCTTGTTTTTGGTTTTACTTGGTTGTTGTACATTTGCTGTTTTTTTTTCATAGGCATTTTTTTGGGGGGGGTGATACCTGACGCGGGGATGCCATGGATATTCTGTGGTAGCCACAACACTGTGCTGGGTAGAGAATTTAGAGTGGCGAAACCCTATATAGGCCAGTGTATTCTCCTGATGAGCCCTTATGTTGGGTGTTGCCTCTGAATTATTTGTCTATATTATTTTTTCTATTGTTTGGTAAATGACGACTTATACTTATTGACGACATGACTGCCTGTCCATGGATTATTCTTTATGGTTGATTGTGTGTGGCTATGCTGTTTGACCTATCTGATTGTATGGATGAGTAGGGTTAAGGCCTCATTCAAGTGCTGGTCTATATTAATCACTAATTTAGGAAAACAGTCTTCCTTTTCTCCTTCTGTCTCTTTTTTTTTTTTTTTTTTTTTTTTTTTTTTTTTGTGTTTGTGCTGTAGCATTGGTGATTTCTCTTTGCATTATATATATATATATATATATATATATATATATATATATATATATATATATATATATATATACATATATATATATATATATATATATATATATATATATATATATAGATATATATATATATATTTATATATATATATATTCACAGGTAGGACACAGGGACACAACTACAATGGCACGTAACTAATATGGCGCGTAACGACTTGTTGTAACGACTGTTGTATGTATGTTTGACGAATGACGTCATTATAAGGATTGAGCATTATAAGTTGTTTGTCTGTCTGTCGACTGACGTCATGTTTGTGTGTCGACTGACGTCATGTTTGTCGACTGACGTCATTATGAGGATTGAGCATTATTTCGTCATGAAGTTGTTTGTCGACTGATGTCATGTTTGTCGACTGATGAAATTACAGACCGGGACACCCGGACACAAATGACGACCGGGACACAGGGAATATAAATGACGACCGGGACAATCAAAGAGAAATTACAAACTGGGACACCGGGACACGAATTACGACCGGGACACAGGAAATATAAATGACGACCAGGACACAGGGACACAACTACAACGGGGACGCCGGGGGGGACAGGGGGGATATATAAATGACGACGGGGACACAGGGAATGTTCGATTAGCAATCATTATCAACAAAGCTCATATATATATATATATATATATATATATATATATATATGTATATATATATATATATATATATATATATATATATATATATATATATATATATATATATATATATATATATATATATATATATATATATATATATATATATATATATATATCTATATATATAAAAATAAGTTTGATATATACATATCAAAACTGAAAATGATAGCGATGATGATTGGGTTTGGGATTTTGACTTGGATAAGGTCATCAATGCCTACCAGATTTAAGTTAAAAAACAAAGGTTCGGCGATATGTACTTCATAGTGACGCTGAAAAATAAAGAAGAAAAAAAACTGAAAAAATGTAAAAAACTAAAAAAAAAACTAAAAAGAAAAAACACTCAAAGATAAATTACAGACCGGGACACAAATGACGACCGACACAGAGAGAATATAAATGACGACCGGGAACCTCAAAGAAAAATTACAGACTGGGACACCCGGACACAAATCTTGACCGGGAATATAAATGACGACCGGGACGCAGGGACAAAACTACAACGGGGACGCCGGGGGCACAGGCGGGATATATAATTGACGACTGAGACACAGGGATTTTTTGAATAGAAATTACAGACCGGGAAACCGGGACACAAATGACGACCGGGACACTGGGACACAGGGAATATAAATGACGACCGGGACAATCAAAGAGAAATTACAAACTGGGAACAGACAATGGGACAGCGAAGAATGTTGTATATTCGCATGTTTTACCTAGTTAAAAATATATATTTATATCTATCTCTATTCACAGGTGGGACACAGGGACACAGCTACAATGGCGCGTAACTAATATGGCGCGTAACGACTTACGCGCGCGGGGGGGCTTGGGGGGGCGCGAAGCGCCACCCCAACAGCTAGTCTATATATATATATATATATATAAGTTGTTTATCTGTGGGTCTGTCGAGTGACGTCATGCCATCATGTCATGTCGTCATGAAGTTAGTTGTCGACATGTTTGTTATGACGATGACGTCATTACAGGTATTTAAGACATTCGTTCACGGAAAAATGTTTAATTGTAAAATGACTGAATTTTAATTCAATGGCAAAAACCGAGGAAGCTACTCAAAGAGTATGCCAAAAAAGTTTCTGCTGATAGAGAAAGTAAGAAAAGAAAGCGTGCCGAGGAATCACAAGAACAGCAAGAAAACAGGCTTGCGGCTGATAGAGAAAGTAAGAACAGAAAGCATGCCGAGGAAATACCAGAGCAACGCGAAACCAGACTTGCTGCTTAAAGAGAAAGTGAAAAAAGAAGACTTGCTGAGGAATCACAAGAACAGCAAGAAAACAGGCTTGCGGCTGATAGAGAAAGTAAGAAAAGAAAGCATGCCGAGGAATCACAACAACAGCGTGAAATTAGGCTTGCGTCTCAAAGAGAAATCACAAAAAGAAAGCATGCCGAGGAATCACAAGAGCAACCTGGAAATTTTCGCCTAGCATTCAGGTACAGCCAAGTCGATGATTATAACTTGAGTAGATCTGTTCAAATCGGGACTATGTCTATTTGTCCCTATTGCAAGGCCTTGAAATTTAATGGTGAAACAATGGGAATGTGTTGCGCCTCAGGAAAAGTTAAACTTCCTCTACTGGCTGCACCACCAGAGCCATTGAAGACTTTGCTTACTGGAACTACGTCAGAATCTAAGCGTTTTTTATCACGGATCAGAAAATGTAACTCATGTTTGCAAATAACGTCGTTTGGTGCCCAAATTGAAAATCCAGATCAATTTATGCCTACTTTCAATGTAAAAGGGCAAATTTATCATAGAGCAGGGTCCCTACTACCATTCTCAGGCAAGAATTATAGTTTTTACAATTGTACTTCATCAGTGATAGAAATTCTGAATTGAATGCACGTTGCGAAATTTCTCCCGACGTTGAAAGGACAATCGTTTCCCAATTGCAACATCTTTTCCACGAAAATAATAATTTAGTGCGTCTGTTCAAAACAGCCATCGATTTGATGCCTACTGATACGCATAAAATTGTTATTTCCGCTGACAAAACGCCTCCTGGCCAACATTTGCGTAGATACAATGCTCCAACTATCGATGAAATGGCAATCGTTATGGTCGGTGATCAGTTTTTACCTCGAGATATTATTCTTCATAAGCGAAACGCTCAGTTTGTAAGAATTGCTGAAACCTATCGATACTACGATGCCCTACAATATCCTATCATTTCTTGGGATGGAGCCGACGGTTATCACTTTAATATTAAATTGATAAATCCAGCCACTAACAAAGAAATGAATAAGAAATGCAGTGCAATGCATTATTTTTCCTATAGACTAATGATTCGGCAGGATGAAGACAATTATATTTTAAAATGCCATCAATTGTTTCACCAATACGTCGTTGATATGTATGGAAAAATTGAATCAGAACGTTTGCTATTTATCCGTCTGAATCAGACCAAGCTCCGCTCTGAACAATACATTCATTTGCAAGATGCAGTTGTAAATGACGGTAATACCACAAACGTTGGAAGATTAACGATTTTACCTTCGTCATATGCTGGCAGTCCCCGTCATATGCATGAATATGCTCAAGATGCTATTGCGTATGTTCGTCTCTATGGTCGTCCAAATTTATTTATTACATTTACATGTAATCAATCTTGGGACGAGATACAGCAGATTTTACTTCAAGGACAATCGGCGGTTCATAGACATGACATTACGGCCCCTGTCTTCCGGCAAAAGTTGAAATCACTGATAAACTACATAGTAAAACTTGAAGTGTTTGGATCAGTGCGATGCTGGATGTACTCAGTGGAATAGCAAAAACGAGGATTACCACACGCACATATACTAATCTGGCTACATTATAAAATTACTTCTAACGAAATTGATGATGTGATTTCCGCTGAAATACCTGATGAAGATGTCGATAAGGGGTTATATGATATTGTTGTAAAAAATATGATGCATGGACCTTGCAGTGCACTGAACGAAAATTCACCATGCATGGCCAAAGGAAGGTGCACAAAGCAATATCCTCGACTTTTAGTACCCAACACAATTACTGGCAATGATGGTTACCTACAATATAGAAGAAGATCTACTGCAGATGGTGGTAAAACAGTAACAATAAAGAGGCGTAACGGTACCACCATCGAGGTAGATAACCAGTGGGTTGTTCCATATTCCCCATTATTATCAAAAACATTTAATGCACATATAAACGTTGAATACTGTAACTCCGTAAAGGCAATCAAATACATATGTAAATACGTCAACAAAGGCAGTGAGTGACATGGCAGTTTTTGGCTTGCAGTCCAAAATCAAAGATATCGACGAAATCGTACAATATCAGGCTTGAAGATACCTAAGCATTAATGAAGCTGTTTGGCGAATTCTTTCATTTCCGATACATGAACGTAGTCCAGCTGTTGTTCACTTAGCGGTACATTTACAGAATGGTCAACGTGTTTATTTTTCGGAATCCAACGTGCAACAAAGAGCCCTGAATCCACTAGATAAAAAGTTAACTGCTTACTTTTCGCTATGCAAAAATGATTCTTTTGCAAAAAAAAACTGCTGTATACTGAAGTGCCTTCTTATTACACGTGGAATACTAAAAATAAAGTCTTTGAACGTCGAAAACAGGGTAAGTCAGTCGACGGCCAACCTACCATCTTCAAATATACCACGATAGGAAGACTCTACACCGTTCACCCCAATCAACATGAATGCTTCTTTCTACGCCTTCTTTTGGTGAATGTACCCGGTCCGACGTCCTTTGAGTATTTAAGAACTGTAAATGGTACTATACATGACACTTACCGTAGTGCATGCCAAGTTCTGAATTTATTGGAGAATTACCAACACTAGGATAACTGCATCAATGACGCGTGCGAAACGTCAACTCCAAGTCAAATTCGTGCATTGCTTGAAATCATTCTAACAACTTGCTCTCCTTCAGCTCCTACAGAGTTATGGGGAAAATATAAATCGAAAATGTCCGAAGATATACTCCATCGAAAACGGTTAGAGACGTCAGATATGACTTTTGATTTTACATCAGAAATTTATAACTACACTTTAGTTATTATAGAAGATTTGTGCGTATGTATCGCAAACAAACCTCTTCGGGATTTGGGAATGCCTTCACCTAATCGTACCGCTGCTGTTTCGACATGTGTAGAATTGGACCATGAACAGAGTTACAGTACGAGTGATCTATTGTCGTATGTACAAAATAACATTTCCAAGTTAACGTCTGAACAAAAAGACATTTATGATACGATAATGCATTGTGTCGATAACAACGTAGGAGAAATTTTCTTTTTGAATGCGCCAGGAGGTACTGGTAAAATGTTTGTGATAAAACTGATTCTGGCATCAATTCGATCAAAAAATGATATAGCGTTGGCAACTGCGTCGTCCGAAATAGCCGTAACGTTGCTGCCTGGTGGAAGAACTGCTCATTCCGCTTTGAAATTTCCTCTGAAATTGCATTCTACAGAAACTCCCACGTGCAATATTTCCAAATCATCTGGGATGGGCAAAGTATTGCAGCAATGCAAACTTATTATTTGGGACGAGTGCACAATGGCACACAAAATATCGCTCGAGGCTCTTTATCAATGTTTGAAAGATTTGCGAGGGAATTCGAAACCCTTTGGTAGCACATTAATATTGCTTGTGGGAGATTTCAGGCAAACATTACTTATAATACCTAGATCAACCCCTGCAGACGAAATGAATGCTTGCCTGAAAAATTCTAATTTATGGGCACATGTAAAAACATTGAAATTAATTACAAATATGCGTGTCCGAGTGCAAAACGATGACTCTGGTCAAACATTTTCAGATCAATTGCTGGCAATTGGAAACGGAAAGCTCCCAGTAGACTCAATTTCAGGACGTATACAACTACCTGCTGAATTCTGTAATTTAGTGACGTCCAAAAATGAATTGATTGAAAAAGTATTTCCGAATACTCTAAACAATTATTAAAATAATAAATGGCTAAGTGAAAGAGCAATTCTTGCAGCCAAAAATATAGACGTCCACGAAATCAACAATATTGTTTTAACCAAGATTCGAGACCAGGCAGTCCTTTACAAGTCAGTCGACACAGTTTTGGAACCAAATGAAGCGGTTAATTATCCATCTGAATTTTTAAATTCCTTGGATCTTTCAGGGTTTCCACCACGCGTGCTACAACTAAAAATAGGCGTACCAATAATACTGGTAAGAAATATCAACCCACCAAAGCTTTGCAATGGCACGCGACTCACCGTAAAAAAAACAATGGAAAACATAATAGAGGCCACAATCTTGACAGGGCCTTTTGAGGGTGAGGCTGTTCTTATTCCTTGCATTCCCATGATTCCAGCGGATCTGCCTTTTCAACTTAAAAGATTGCAATATGCATGTTTGTTTGTTTTTAAAAAGAGGGTTTGCATATGACGTCATTATAAGTACATAAGGCTTTGTATATGCACAGACAATGGGAAAGCCAAGATTGTTGTATATTCCCAAGTTTTCTATATATATAAAAATAAGTTGTTTGTGTGTTATGTCTGTTACACTATGTCTGTTACGCCAGATTATATCTTCTATATATATAAAAATAAGTTGTATGTATTTTTGTGTTGAGGGTTTGCATATGACGTCTGAAAAATAAAGAAGAAAAAGAAAACTGAAACTTAAAATGTAAAAACTGGGAATCGCATAAATATTTCAAAATATTTTGACAATAGATTAAAGTAATTCGAATACCTTAAAACAGATACTTAAAATATTGAGGTTTATTATAAATTGTTGAGCCTTAGCATGCTTGGCACGTGAAGAATTTTTCATCTGTCAATGTTAGAATGAATATTGACAAATTGAAAAACATTGAAAAAGATAGAATGTTACCAAAAATCAAAACCAGGCTTGCGGTTCAAAGAGAAAGGGCCAGATTAGGAATTTGCAATTTACGTCAACGAAGGCGTGTCGAGGAACTACCAGAGCAACGCGAAACTAGACTTGCTGCTGAAAAAGGAAGTAAAAAAAAGAAGGCGTGTCGAGGAATCACAAGAGCAACATGAAAACAGGCTTGCGGCTTCAAGAGATAAAGCCAAAAAAGAAAAACTACAAAAAAGAAAAAACTAAAAGAGGAAAAAACTACAAAAAAGAAAAAACTAAAAAAGAAAAAACTAAAAAACAAAAAAACAAAAAAAAACTAAAAAGAAAACAGATCAATAAAAAGAATAAACTAAAAATAAGAAAAAATAAAAAAGGAAAAAACTAAAAGAAAAAACTAAAAATGAAAAAAAAAAAAAAAGAAACTATATCTATATATATATAAATAAGTTGTCTGTGTGTTATATCTGTTACGCCAGATTATATCTTCTATATATATAAAAGAAAACAAACTAAAATGTAAAAAAAGGGAATTGCATAAATATTTCGAAATATTTTAACAATAGATTAAAGTAATTCGAAAAAAGAAAAATGGTAAAAAACTAAAAAAAAAACTAAAAAGAAAAAACTAAAAAAAAATAAAAAAAAATTAAAAAAAGAAAAAACCTAAAAAGAAAAAACGTAAAAAAATAAAAAAGATAAAAAACTAAAAAGAAAAAAAAACTAAAAAAAGCTAAAAAACTAAAAAAAAAGAAAAAACTAAAAAAAACTGGGAATTGCACAAATATTTCAATATATTTTGACAATAGACTAAAGTAATTCGAAAACCTTAAAACAGATACCCCATATTTTGAGGTTTAATATAAATTGTTGGAGCTTTAGCATGCTTGGCACGTAAAGATTTTTCCAAGTGTCAATGTTAGAATGAACATTGACAAATTGAAGAAAACAAATCAATAAAAAGAAAAAACAAAAAAAAGAAAAAACTAAAAAAGAAAAAAAACTAAAGAAGAAACTGTATCTATATATATAAAAATAAGTTGTATATATACATGTTTGTTTGTGGGTTTGCATTTGACGTCATTATAAGTATATAATGCTTTGTATATGACGTCATTATGAGATGACACTACAGACCGGGACACCGGGACACAAATGACGACCGGAACAAAGGGAATATAAATGACAACCGGGACACTCAAAGATATATTACAGACCGGGACACCGGGACACAAATGACGACCGGGACACCGGGACAGAAGGAATATAAATGACGACCGAGACACTCAAAGAGAGGTTACGGACTGGGATAATGGGACACAAATGGCGACCGAGACACAGGGAATATAAATGACGACCAGAAAACAGGGACACAACTACAACGGGGACGCCAGGGGCACAGGGGGATATATAAATGACGACGGGGACACAGGGAATGTTCCATTAGCAATCACCAACAATATAATATATATATGTATATATGCATATATATATATATATATATATATATATATATACTAGCTGTTGGGGTGGTGCTTCGCGCCACCCCAACACCTAGTTGGTGGGGGCACTTCGCGCCCCCCAAGCCCCCCCGCGCGCGTAAGTCGTTACGCGCCATATTAGTTACGTGCCATTGTAGTTGTGTCCCTATGTCCCACCTGTGAATATAGATATATTTATATATCTATATATATAAAAATAAGTTGTCTGTCTGTGGATGTGTGGATGGATGTGTGGATGGATGTGTCAGGTGACGTCACCTGAAAAAACTGGATTAGGTGACGTCAAAACTGAAAAAACTAAAAAAAGGCAAAAACTACAAAAAAAACTAAAAACTAATAAAAAAAATAAAAAAGCTAAAAAACTAAAAAAACTATAAAGGTAAAAACCAATAAAAAACTAAAAAAAAACTGAAAAAACTAAAAAAAGGCAAAAACTACAAAAAAAAACTAAAAACTAATAAAAAAAGTAAAAAAGCTAAAAAACTAAAAAAACTAAAAAAACTAAAAAAAGGTAAAAAACTAAAAAAAATAAAAAATAAAAAAAAACTAAAAAAAAGGAAAAAACTGAAAAATAAGCTAAAATAAAGGTAAAAACCAATAAAAAACTAAAAAAAAAAGGAAAAATCTAATAAATGACGACACTCAAAGAGAAAGCGACCAGGACAAAAAACTAAAAAAAAAGGCAAAAACTACAAAAAAACTAAAAACTAATAAAAAAAATAAAAAAGCTAAAAACTAAAAAAACTAAAAAAAGGTAAAAAACTAAAAAAACTAAAAAAACTAAAAACTAAAAAAAAACTAAAAAAGGTAAAAACTAAAAGAACTAAAAAAGAAAAAAATAAATGACGACACTCAAAGAGAAAGCGACCAGGACAAAAGGAATGTTCGATTAGCAATCAACAAAGCACCGGGACACAGGGAGTATAAATGACGACCAGGACACAAGTAAAAAAAAAAATTAACAAAACTAAAAAGAAGGTAAAAACTACAAAAAAACTAAAAAGAAAAAAAAAACTAAAAACTAATAAAAAAACTAAAAAATCTAAAAATCTAAATAAACTAAAAAAGAAAAAAAAAGGAAAAAAATAAAGGAGAAAAACAAAACTAAAAAACGAATGTATATACAGACCGGTACACCGGGATACAAATGACGACCGGGACACAGGGAATATAAATAACGACCGGGACACAGGGACACAACTACAACGGGGACACCGGGGGAAACAGGGGGATATAAATGACGACCGGGACAAAAAAACTAAAAAGAAATAAAAACTAAAAACTAATAAAAAAAACTAAAAAATCTAAAAATCTAAATAAGCTAAAAAAGAAAAAAAAAGGAAAAAAATAAAGGAGAAAAACAAAACTAAAAAACGAATGTATATACAGACCGGGACACCGGGATACAAATGATGACCGGGACCCGGGACACAGGGAATATAAATGACGACCGGGACACAGGGACACAACTACAACGGGGACACCGGGGGAAACAGGGGGATAACCTGACAATCTATTTATATGCAAAGACAATGGGACAGCAAAGAATGTTGTATATTCGCAAGTTTTACGTAGTTAAAACCATATATATATATATATATCTATATTCACAGGTGGGACATAGGGACACAACTACAATGGCGCGTAACTATTATGGCGCGTAACGACTTACGCGCGCGGGGGGGCTTGGGGGGGCGCGAAGCGCCCCCACCAACTAGGTGTTGGGGTGGCGCGAAGCGCCACCCCAACAGCTAGTATATATATATATATATATATACTAGCTGTTGGGGTGGCGCTTCGCGCCACCCCAACACCTAGTTGGTGGGGGCGCTTCGCGCCCCCCCCAAGCCCCCCCGCGCGCGTAAGTCGTTACGCGCCATAATAGTTACGCGCCATTGTAGTTGTGTCCCTATGTCCCACCTGTGAATATAGATATATATATATAGATATATATATATATATATATATATATATATATATATATATATATGGTTTTAACTACGTAAAACTTGCGAATATACAACATTCTTTGCTGTCCCATTGTCTTTGCATATAAATAGATTGTCAGGTTTACCGACTCTTGAACATGCAACATATAATGGTCCATGGGAAAACAATCTGTATTCAGATCTATACCTCATGATTCTAATGATTGCCCTTGAGCTTTGTTGATGGTGATTGCTAATCGACCATTCCCTGTCCCGGTGTCCCGGTCGTCATTTATATCCCCCTGTTTCCCCCGGTGTCCCCGTTGTAGTTGTGTCCCTGTGTCCCGGTCGTCATTTATATTCCCTGTGTCCCGGTCGTCATTTGTATCCCGGTGTCCCGGTCTGTATATACATTCGTTTTTTAGTTTTGTTTTTCTCCTTTATTTTTTTCCTTTTTTTTTCTTTTTTAGTTTATTTAGATTTTTAGATTTTTTAGTTTTTTTATTAGTTTTTAGTTTTTTTTTCTTTTTAGTTTTTTTGTAGTTTTTACCTTCTTTTTAGTTTTGTTAGTTTTTTTTTTTACTTATGTCCTGGTCGTCATTTATACTCCCTGTGTCCCGGTGCTTTGTTGATTGCTAATCGAACATTCCTTTTGTCTCGTCATTTATTTTTTTCTTTTTTAGTTCTTTTAGTTTTTACCTTTTTTAGTTTTTTTTAGTTTTTTAGATGAAATTTTTTTTTAGTTTTTTCCTTTTTAGTTTTTTATTGGTTTTTACCTTTATTTTAGCTTATTTTTCAGTTTTTTCCTTTTTTTTTAGTTTTTTTTATTTTTTATTTTTTTAGTTTTTTACCTTTTTTTAGTTTTTTTATTTTTTTTAGTTTTTTAGCTTTTTTACTTTTTTTATTAGTTTTTAGTTTTTTTTGTAGTTTTTGCCTTTTTTTTAGTTTTTTCAGTTTTTTTTTTAGTTTTTTTTTAGTTTTTTATTGGTTTTTACCTTTATTTTAGCTTATTTTTCAGTTTTTTTTTTAGTTTTTAGTTTTTTTTAGTTTTTTACCTTTTTTTAGTTTTTTTAGTTTTTTTAGTTTTTTAGCTTTTTTATTTTTTTTATTAGTTTTTAGTTTTTTAGCTTTTTTATTAGTTTTTAGTTTTTTTTGTAGTTTTTGCCTTTTTTTAGTTTTTTTTCTTTTTAGCTTTTTTGTAGTTTTTACCTTCTTTTTAGTTTTGTTAGTTTTTTTTTTTACTTATGTCCTGGTCGTCATTTATACTCCCTGTGTCCCGGTGCTTTGTTGATTGCTAATCGAACATTCCTTTTGTCCTGGTCGCTTTCTCTTTGAGTGTCGTCATTTATTTTTTTCTTTTTTAGTTCTTTTAGTTTTTACCTTTTTTAGTTTTTTTTAGTTTTTTAGATGAAATTTTTTTTTAGTTTTTTCCTTTTTTTCTTTTTAGTTTTTTATTGGTTTTTACCTTTATTTTAGCTTATTTTTCAGTTTTTTTCCTTTTTTTAGTTTTTTTTATTTGTTTTTACCTTTATTTTAGCTTATTTTTCAGTTTTTTCCTTTTTTTAGTTTTTTTTTATTGTTTATTTTTTTTTTAGTTTTTTACCTTTTTTTAGTTTTTTTAGTTTTTTTTAGTTTTTTAGCTTTTTTACTTTTTTATTAGTTTTTAGTTTTTTTTGTAGTTTTTGCCTTTTTTTAGTTTTTTCAGTTTTTTTTTTTAGTTTTTTATTGGTTTTTACCTTTATTTTAGCTTATTTTTCAGTTTTTTCCTTTTTTTTTTAGTTTTTTTAGTTTTTAGTTTTTTTAGTTTTTTACCTTTTTTTAGTTTTTTAGCTTTTTAGCTTTTTTATTTTTTTTTATTAGTTTTTAGTTTTTTTTGTAGTTTTTGCCTTTTTTTAGTTTTTTTAGTTTTTTAGCTTTTTTATCAGTTTTTATTTTTTTTTGTAGTTTTTGCCTTTTTTTAGTTTTTTTAGTTTTTTAGCTTTTTTATTTTTTTTATTAGTTTTTAGTTTTTTTTGTAGTTTTTGCCTTTTTTTAGTTTTTTCAGTTTTGACGTCACCTGATCCAGTTTTTTCAGGTGACGTCACCTGATCCATCCACAGACAGACAGACAGACAACTTATTTTTATATATATAGATACATATATATATATATATATATATATATATATATATATATATATATATATATATATATATATATATATATATATATATATATATATATATGATTTTAACTACGTAAAACTTGCGAATATACAACATTCTTTGCTGTCCCATTGTCTGTGCATATAAATAGAATGTCAGGTTTAACGACTCTTGAACATGCAACATATAATGGTCCATGGGAAAACAATCCGTATTCAGATCTATACCTCATGATTCTAATGATTGCCCTTGAGCTTTGTTGATGGTGATTGCTAATCGACGATTCCCTGTGTCGCCATCGTCATTTATATATCCCCCTGAGCCCCCCGGAGTCCCTGTTGTAGTTGTGTCCCTGTGTCCCGGTCGTCATGTCCCGGTGTCCCGGTCGTCATTTGTGTCCCGGTCTGTATATACATTCGTTTTTGAATTGGTCTTTTTTTAGGTTTTAGTTTTTTACCTTTAATTTGTGTCCCGGTGCTTTGTTGATGGTGATCGCTAATCGA
Source organism: Artemia franciscana (assembly GCF_032884065.1). Classification (NCBI taxonomy): domain Eukaryota; kingdom Metazoa; phylum Arthropoda; class Branchiopoda; order Anostraca; family Artemiidae; genus Artemia; species Artemia franciscana. Next base: position 26,373,253 of record NC_088866.1, read on the forward strand.
ACATTCCTTGTGTCCCGGTCGTCATTTATATTCTCTATGTGCCGGTGTCCCGGTCGTCATTTGTGTCCCGATGTCCCGGTCTGTAATTTCGTCAGTCGAAAACATGACGTCAGTCGACACAGAAACATGACGTCACCTAACAGATCCACAGTCAGACAACTTATTTTTAGATATATAGATATATATATAAATATATATATATACTAGCTGTTGGGGTGGCGCTTCGCACCACCCAAACACCAAGTTGGTGGGGGCGCTTCGCGCCCCCCCCAAGCCCCCCCGCGCGCGTAAGTCGTTACGCGCCATAATAGTTACGCGCCATTGTAGTTGTGTCCCTATGTCCCACCTGTGAATATAGATATATATATATATATATATATATATATATATATATATATATATATATATATATATATATATATATATATATATATATATATATATATATATATATATATATATATATATATATATATATATATATATATATATATATATGGTTTTAACTACGTAAAACTTGCGAATATACAACATTCTTTGCTGTCCCATTGTCTTTGCATATAAATAGATTGTCAGGTTTACCGACTCTTGAACATGCAACATATAATGGTCCATGGGAAAACAATCTGTATTCAGATCTATACCTCATGATTCTAATGATTGCCCTTGAGCTTTGTTGATGGTGATTGCTAATCGACCATTCCCTGTCCCGGTGTCCCGGTCGTCATTTATATCCCCCTGTTTCCCCCGGTGTCCCCGTTGTAGTTGTGTCCCTGTGTCCCGGTTTCCATTTATATTCCCTGTGTCCCGGTCGTCATTTGTATCCCGGTGTCCCGGTCTGTATATACATTCGTTTTTTAGTTTTGTTTTTCTCCTTTATTTTTTTCCTTTTTTTTTTCTTTTTTAGTTTATTTAGATTTTTAGATTTTTTTGTTTTTTTATTAGTTTTTAGTTTTTTTTTCTTTTCAGTTTTTTTGTAGTTTTTACCTTCTTTTTAGTTTTGTTAGTTTTTTTTTTACTTATGTCCTGGTCGTCATTTATACTCCCTGTGTCCCGGTGCTTTGTTGATTGCTAATCGAACATTCCTTTTGTCCTGGTCGCTTTTTTTTTGTAGTTTTTGCCTTTTTTTAGTCTTTTTTTGTTTTTTAGCTTTTTTATTTTTTTTATTAGTTTTTAGTTTTTTTGTAGTTTTTGCCTTTTTTTAGTTTTTTCAGTTTTGACGTCACCTGATCCAGTTTTTTCAGGTGACGTCACCTGATCCACGATCCACAGATCCACAGACAACTTATTTTTATATATATAGATATATATTTTCTTTTTAGTTTTTTTTTAGTTTTTACCTTTTTTAGTTTTTTTCTTCTTTTGTATTAATGCTAAAGCCAAGGTTCAAACCTGGAGCCTCTCGGACCTAGAACCTGAAACATAACGCTTTACCAACTCAGCTACTTCGGCTTGAATACATTCGTTTTGAGCAGCTTCCTCGGGTGTTGCCATTGTAGGTTCTTCAGTCATTTTACAATTAGAAATTTATCTTTCAACGGTCTTCTTACAATTAAAAATTTGTCTTTGAACGATATTCTTAAATACCTGTGTCCTGGTCGTCATTTATATTCCCTGTGTCCGGTCGTCATTTGTGTCCCGGTATCCCAGTCTGAAATTTCTCTTTGAGTGTCCCGGTCGTTATTTATATTCCCTCTGTCCCGGTCGTCATTTGTGTCCCGGTCGTCATTTGTGTCCCGGTCTGTAATTTCTCTTTGAGTGTTTTTTCTTTTTAGTATTTTTTAGTTTTTTACATTTTTTCTTTTTTCAGTTTTCTTTTTCTTCTTTATTTTTCAGCTTCACTATGAAATACATATCGCCGAACCTTTGTTTTTTTAACTAAAATCTGGTAGGCATTGATGACCTTATCCAAGTCAAAATCCCAAACCCAATCATCATCGCTATCATTTTCAGTTTTGATATGTTTTGACTCTCGCTGTCCAGGTGGATCTTCATCTAACTGCGCGGTTTTGCGTTCTTTAGCCTCAAGCCTGTTTCCTTGCTGTTCTTTTGATTCCTCGGCATGCTTTCTTTTCTGACTTTCTCTATCAGCAGCAAGTTTTTTGGCATAGACTCTTTGAGCATCTTCATCGGCTTTTGCCATTGTAAGTTCATCAGTCATTTTAAACTTAAACATTAATAGATTTCTACGTGAACATATATGTCTTAAATATCTTTAATGACGTCACCGTCATAGCAAAAATGACGACAACTAACTTCATGACGTCAGTCGACACAGAAACATGACGTCACCCGACAGACAGACACACAGACAGACAACTTATTTTTATATATATATATATATCATGAAAAGAGAAATCACCAATGCAACAGCACAAACACAAAAAAAGAGAGAAAAAAAAGAGAGACAGAAGGAGAAAAGGAAGACTGTTTTCCTAAATTAGTGATTAATATAGACCAGCACTTGAATGAGGCCTTAACCCTACTCATCGATACAATCACATAGGTCAAACAGCATAGCCATACACAATCAACCATAAAGAATAATCCATGGACAGGCAGTCATGTCGTCAATAAGTATATGTATATATAAATACCAGCCTGATATTCTACGATTTCATCGAAATCTTTGATTTCGGGCTGCAAGCCAAAAACTGCCATGTCACTGCCTTTGTTGACGTATTTACATATGTATTTGATTGCCTTTATGGAGTTACAGTATTCAACGTTTATGTGTGCATTAAATGTTTTTGATAATAATGGGGAATATGGAACAACCCACTGGTTATCTACTTCGATGGTGGTACCGTTACGCTTCTTTATTATTGCTGTTTTACCGCAATCTTCAGTAGATCTTCTTCTATATTGTGGGTAACCATCATTGCCAGTAATTGTTTTGGGTACTAAAAGTCGAGGATATTGCTTTGTGCACCTTCCTTTGGCCATGCATGGTGAATTTTCGTTCAGTGCACCGCAAGGTCCATGTATCATATTTTTTACAATAACATCATGTAACCCCTTATCGACATTTTTATCAGGTATTTCAGCGGAAATCACATCATCAATTTCGTTCGAAGTAATTTTTTTATGTAGCCAGATTAGTATATGTGCGTGTGGCAAACCTCGTTTTTGCCATTCCACTGAGTACATCCAGCATCGCACTGACCCAAACACTTCATGTTTTACAAGGTAGTTTATCAGTGATTTCAACTTTTGCCGGAAGACACGTGCCGTAATGTCATGCCTATGAACCGCCGATTGTCCTTGAAGTAAAAGCTGCAGTATCTCGTCCCAAGATTGATTACATGTAAATGTAATAAATAAATCTGGACGACCATAGAGACGAACATACGCAATAGCATCTTGAGCATATTCATGCATATGACGGGGACTGCCAACATATGACGAAGGTAAAATTGTTAATCTTCCAACGTTTGTGGTATTACCGTCATTTATAACTGCATCTCGCAAATGAATGTATTGTTCAGAGCGGAGCTTGGTCTGATTCAGGCGTATATATAGCAAACGTTCTGATTCAATTTTAGCATACATATCCACGACGAATTGGTGAAACAATTCACGGCATTTTAAAATATAATTTTCTTCATCCTGCCGAATCATTAGTCTATAGGAATAATAATGCATTGCACTGCATTTCTTATTCATTTCTTTGTTAGTGGCTGGATTCATCAATTTAATATTAAAGTGATAGCCGTCGGCTCCATCCCAAAAAATGATAGGATATTGTAGGGCATCGTAGCATCGATGAGTTTCAGCAATTCTTAACAACTGAGCGTTTCGCTTATGAAGAATAATATCTCGAGGTAAAAACTGATCACCGACCATAACGATTGCCACTTCGTCGATAGTCGGAGCATTGTATCTACGCACATGTTGGCCAGGAGGCGTTTTGTCAGCGGAAATAACAATTTTATGCGTATCAGTAGGCATCAAATCGATGGCTGTTTTGAACAGACGCACTAAATTATTATTTTCGTGGAAAAGATGTTGCAATTGGGAAACGATTGTCCTTTCAACTTTGGGAGAAATTTCGCAACGTGCATTCAATTCAGAATTTCTATCACTGATGAAGTACAATTGTAAAAATTTATGATTCTCGCCTGAGAATGGTAGAAGGGACCCTGCTTTATGATAAATTTGCCCTTTTACTTTGAAAGTAGACATAAATTGATCTGGATTTTCGATTTGGGCTCCAAACGACGTCATTTGGAAACATGAGTTGTATTTTCTGATTTTTGACAAAAAAACGCTTAGATTCTGACGTAGTTCCAGTAAGGAAAGTCTTCAATGGCTCTGGTGGTGCAGCCAATAGAGGAAGTTTAACTTTTCCTGAGGCGCAACACATTCCCATTGTTTCACCATTGAATTTCAAGGCCTTGCAATAGGGACAAATTTTAGACATTGTCCCGATTTGAACACATCTACTCAAGCTATAATCATCGACTGGGTTGTACCTGAATGCCAGGCGATAACTTTCAGGTTGCTCTGATTCCTCGGCACGCTTTCTTTTCTTACTTTCTCTATCAGCAGCAAGCCTGATTTCTTGCTGAGGTTTATTATAAATTGTTGAGTGTTAGCATGCTTGTTACGTAAAATTTGTTCTAACAGTCAATGTTAGAATGAACACTGACAAATGAAAAACATTGAAAAAGATAGTGTTACCAAAAAGCAAAACCAGACTTGCGGTTCAAAGAGAAAGGGCCAGATTAAGAATGTGCAATTTACGTCAACAAAGGCGTGTCGAGGAACTACCAGAGCATCGCGAAACCAGACTTGCTTCTGAAAGAGAAAGTAAAAAGAGAAGGCGTGCCGAGGAATCACAAGAACAGCAAGAAAACAGGCTTGCGGTTGATAGAGAAAGTAAGAAAAGAAAGCGTGCCGAGGAATCACAAGAGCAACCTGAAAATTTTTGCCTGGCATTCAGGTACAGCCCAGTCGATAACTATAGTAGATGTGTTCAAATCGGAACTGTGTCTAAAATTTGTCCCTATTGCAAGGCCTTGAAATTCAATGGTGAAACAATGGGAATGTCTTGCGCCTCAGGAAAAGTTAAACTTCCTCTATTGGCTGCACCACCAGAGCCATTGAAAACTTTGTTTACTGGAACTACGTCAGAATCTAAGCGTTTTTTACCACAGATCAGAAACTATAACTCATGTTTCCAAATGACGTCGTTTGGTGCCCAAATCGAAAATCCAGATCAATTTATGCCTACTTTCAAAGTAAAAGGGCAAATTTATCATAAAGCAGGGTCCCTTCTAGGGTCCTAAGGAGAGAATCAAAAAATTTTACAATTGTACTTCATCAGTGATAGAAATTCTGAATTGAATGCACGTTGCGAAAGTTCTCCCAACGTTGAAAGGACAATCGTTTCCCAATTGCAACATCTTTTCCACGAAAATAATATTTTAGTGCGTCTGTTCAAAACAGCCATCGATTTGATGCCTACTAATACGCATAAAATTGTTATTTCCGCTGACAAAACGCCTCCTGGCCAACATGTGCGTAGATACAATGCTCCAACT